>NC_057800.1:538715796-538821346 GCF_018294505.1 Triticum aestivum
TGGTAACCCCCTAGTAGTCCGGAAAATGCCCGAACCTATCTGAAACCTTTTCGGTGTCCAAACATAACCTTCCAATATATCAATCTTTATGTCTTGACCATTTCAAGACTCCTCATCATGTCCGTGATCACATCCAGGACTCCGAACAACCTTTGGTACATCAAATGACATAACTCACAACACATATTGTCATCGAACGTTAAGCGTGTGGACCCTACGGGTTCGAGAACTGTGTAGACCTGAGCGAGACTCATCTCTGGTCAATAACCAATAGTGGAACCTGCATGCTCATATTGGTTCCTACCTATTCTATGAAGATCTTTATCGGTCAAACCGCATAACAACATACGTTGTTCCCTTTGTCATTGTATGTTACTTGCCCGAGATTCGATCGTCGGTATCATCATACCTAGTTCAATCTCGTCACCGGCAAGTCTCCTTACTTGTTCCGTAATGCATCATGCCGTAACTAACTCATTAGTTGTCGGATCTTGGGTTCCGGCAAAACCCTGAAGGTTCGAACACTGGGGTGCGCACGAAGATCTCCCCCTACCAATCCACGTCCTAACTTCGCTAAGATCTCAAGGGCTAACTCGACGAACTCGCAACACAAAGGATACAAGATTTATACTGGTTCGGGCCACCGGTGCATTGTAATACCCTACTCCAGTGTGGTGGTGGTGGATTGCCTCTTGGGCTGAGGATGAATATTACAAGGGGAAGAACAGCCTCCTGAGGCGAGGTGTTCTTGTGCTTGGTGAACATGTGGTTGTCCCGATCCCCCCTCTAATGTGGTGGCTTAGTCCTATTTATAGAGGCCCTAGTCCTCTTCCCAAATATTGAGCGGGAAGGTTGCCAACAGTAGCAAATTTGAAAGGGGACAACTAGTACAGCTTATCCTGGCAAAAGTAGTCTTCGCCTGCCAAAGGCTCTGACGGTGACGCCATCTTGGGCTCCATGGTGACATCTGTCTTGCCGTCCTGCTGGTCTTGGTCTCGTTGCACCGATATTGAAACCTTTGCTTGATGCCTTGGTACTCTGCGTCTGCGCTTGCCTCGTCAGCACCAAAGAGGAAACAAGGACACTGTGCACGCTGGCGCCCATCTGGCGCTCGCCTGGTCTCAATCGTCATGGCTCACGTCATAGGAACCTCACGAGATTTGCCTGGCCTTGATCACTCCGCCCCTCGCGAGCCAGCCCGGTGAGGCCGCTCCCAAGGAGGTCTTGTGTCGTCCGCCTCACGAGGCTTGGCCCCTCGCGAGGGTATTGAGTCCTTGCTCGTGAAGATGGGCCTTACGGGCCCGCTCACAGAGCCACGCTGTGGGCCGCAGGCAGGCAAGTCTAGGAACCCCCGTTCCCAGAACATTGACAGTAGCCCCTGGGCTTGGCTTCGAGGTGAAGCCGAAGGTCAAGTGCGGAGCGCCGCGGGCCCCAATAGCCTGCGGCCTTGGTCGACGTGTGGCGGTTGATTAGACGTGGGCGTCTCCGCTTCCCCATGCAGCCTCGGCAACTGCCCGACTTGCCAAGTCCCTGCAACATGCAAGGAAAAACTATCATTACTTGTGATCGTGGGGGGCGCTGGTTGGCCTTCTCCTGCTATAAATGGGAGGGGCGGAGCCCCCGTCGCCCATCTCTTCCCATTGTGTTTGCTTCTCCCCCTTTGCTCCATCACCATCACCAATGGTGCCGTCGAGGAGGTTCTCTGCCACGGAGAAGGGGAAGGCCCCTCACGAGGGGCCCGGCTCTCCGGCGCCCAAGCATGGACGCAGTCGTCCCCACAAGCACACCGCGACCCTCGCTGCGCCCCCATTCTCGTGGTGGCACCGCTGCGCGTGGCAGGGGTCACTCCGGCCACGGCAGCCCTGTCGGTGAAGGGAGGCGTGTCGTGGTTGCGCGGCCTCCCCGACCGCGCTTCCACTCGGCAGAGGTGCTGCTAGAGTTCGTCATCTGGTCGGCGAATCCGGCCGGCAACTGGCTTCAGCTCCCGCGTTTCTTCGTCAATGAGCTGCCAGCCTCTGGTCCAAGCGGGTTCTGGCAGCAGGCAGACGGTTGCTGCAGCAGGGCTTCTTGGGTCACGGTCAAGATCTCCGCCGCGGGCAATATAGCTTGGGCCCACAGTTGGCAAACGTTCGCCCACGTGCGCGACCTAGGCAGGTGGTGCACCCTTCATTTCAGGTACGACGGTGATGCGCCCCTCTATGTGAGGGTGTTTGGGGAAGATGGTCGCCGCGCCGGGTGCTGCCCCGAGGTGAACGACGGCGAGGAGGTGCTCGGCCTTGGCAACGGTCGTGACGCGGATGAGGGCGAACCCGCCCTTGGTGCCGACCACGCCTTGTCCAGCTATGGCGGCTCTTCCCTCGACGATAGCTCCAACAGTGGTGGTTACGACCAGCCGCCACGTCGCCGTGCCCGCTTCTAAGGCGGTAGCGGGTCGTCTCGTCGCCGCGCCTCCGTGAAGCGCGAGGAGGGGTCCGGCTGAGCTCAGGACGGCGCCAGGAGCTTGCCCCCGTGGACTACTATAGGTGCAGGCGCCGCTTTTATTTTGTTCTTCCTTTCCTTCCTGCATCAAGAAGAAACCAGAATGGGCCCCATAGGGGCGTGTATCAAACTATGATCTCAATCATTATGCTATGTTTGTTGTTTCTGTGCTGTGTCGTTATTTTGTGTAGAGGTAACTTAGCTTGACTTGCTTGGAGTAGCCTCCTCCTCACGAGGCGCTTGCTTCCTGGTGCCTGCCGAGGCCTCCTTGGTAGGCGCTTAGGAACTGCAAAAAATTCTTTAAGAGGCTTATCGTTCACCTGAGCCTTGGTCATAGGCACCGCCTGCCTTGACCCAACGCTTCGTTTCGTGGTACCCGAGGGGCACGGATTAGGAGAGGTGTGCCAGCTTGTGAGCTCGAACGTGGGTGCCTAGCGAAAAGCAGACGAAAGGCAGAAAAGCAGACGAAAGGCAAAAAAGGAAAAAATGCTCACGAGGGCACCCGTCCAGCCCCCTCGTGAGGAATGCGAGAGAGAGAGAGTACATGCTAAACTGAAGACGGAAACGTAGGCAGAAGGCGACGGAACCAAATCAGCGAAGAACACCAGAAGCAAACTTCCATTAAAAGAGGCGATCCAAATACGGAAAGCAAATGAAAAGTCGCATCCGGCACCTAGTCTAGTCTTCAAGTCTTCTCACCAGCATGGAGCTAAGTGCTGCCACTTGGACGTGGGAGGGAGCCCCCGAGGCCCGAGGGCGGCACTCCTGAGACTCCCGAGCGTGTACAGCCCCACTCATTATTACGTGAGAGTGCCACGGGCGGCGATCTTCACAGGCACTGGGCCTTGCTCCTCAGGCGTTGGGCCTTGCTTCATGGGTAGAACTTTCAGAGGTGCTGGATTTTCCAGGCGTTCTGGATGGGTACCCCGTCCTGTGTCTCCAGGCGCGCGGCACCAGGCCTAGAGACATGGACGACCTTGAACGGGCCCTCCCACATGGGTGAGAGCTTATGCAGCCCTTCCCTGGAGAGCACCCGCCTCGGGACGAGGTCACCCACCTCGAGCGTCCTAGAGAGGACGCTGCGACAGTGGTACCACCGCAGCGCCTGCTGGTATCTTGCCGCCGGCAGTGCAGCTTCGTGGCGGCGTTCCTCCCCCAGCACGAGATCCATCCCCCGCGTGGCCTCCTGCTGCGTCTCATCAAACGCCAGGACCCGTGCGGAGCAATGCTTGACCTCATGAGGGAGGACCGCTTCTGCTCCGTAGACGAGGAAGAACGGAGTCTCGCCCGTTGGCTTGGTGGCGGTGGTGCGGATTGACCACATCACGGACTGGTGCTCGTCGTGCTAGCCCCTGCCACAGGCTTCGAGCTTCTTCTTGAAGGTCCTGGTCTTGAGGCCTCTCAGGACCTCTGCGTTGGCGCGTTTGGCTTGACCATTGCTCCGGGGGTGCGCTACCAAAGCGTAGAAGATCTGCGTTCCAAGGTTAGCACAGTATGTTTTGAAGAAATTACTGGTGAACTGCGAACCATCATCGGTGATGATGCGGTTGGGGACCCCGAGACGGCTCATGAGACCCTTGATGAACTTGACCGCAGAGCCAGCTGGGATGGTGCGGACGGCTTCCACCTCCGCCCACTTAGTGAACTTGTCGATGGTGACGTAGAGGTATCGATAGCCCCCAGGCGCCCGAGGGAACGGGCCAAGGATATCCAGTCCCCAGACTGCGAACGGCCACGAGAGTGGAATGGTCTGGAGGCCCTGAGCTGGCTGATGGATCTGCTTGGCGTGGAATTGGCAGGCCTCGCAGGACTTCACCAGCTCAGCTACGTCATTGAGCACCGTAGGCCAGTAGAATCCGCTGCAGAATGCCTTACCGACGAGGGTTCGTGACGACGAGTGGTGCTCGCAGTCCCCGCCGTGTATGTCGGCTAGCATCTCCTTCCGTTGTTCCCTGGAGATGCAACACAGTGAAACGTCATTTGGCCACTTCCTGTATAACTCACCGTCCTAGATGCAGTATGTTGTGGATTGCCGGGCCACACGCTCCACGTCCTCCTTCTACGGCAGCATCCCTTGCATCAGGTGTTCCTTGAGTTCCTTGGTCCATCATCCCTCCTGGGGCTCGAGCGCCAAGAGTAGACATGCTCCCGAGGTCGGGCCATAGGCTGGGGCTAACGCGGCAGGTGGCTGCGGGAGCTCCTCCCGAGGCTATGCTGTCCTTGAAAGCGGTGGTGTCGCCGATGGCTTGAAGAGCCGCTCCTCGAAGACGCCAGGCTCTTGGGTCTGTCTCTTGGATGCCCTTCTGGCGATGTCGTCGGCTTCGTTGTTGGTTCCCCGGTGCACGTGCTGCAACTCCAGGACTAGGAACTGCTTCTCCATCTTGCGTACCTCCGTGAGGTATGCCTCCATGTGTTCGTCCTTCGGCTCGTATACCTTGTTGGAGAAGTTGACGAGGAGCTCGCCCCTGATGGTGAGACGCTTCACCCCCAATGCCGCCGCAGCCTTCAGGCCGGCTATGAGGACTTTGTATTCTGCAATGTTGTTGGAGATCTTCTCGCATTGCTGGAAGAAGAGCTGCACGGCGTAGGAGAGCTTGTCCTGAGTGGGCGAGATGAGCACTGCTCCAGCCCCCCGCGCCTTGGCGTGCGAAGGCACCATCAAAATACATGACCCAGTCACCGGGCGCCTCGCTTCCCGGCGAGAGGGACCGGTCCTCACCTATTTCAAGCGCCAGGGCATCCGTCCATTCTGCCACAAAATCGGCGAGTGCGGCCCCCTTGATGACCCTGGTGGTGATGAACTCCAACTAGAATGCCTGTGGCTCGATGTTACACTCAGCGACCCTCCCAGCAGAGTTGGGGCTCCTGAGCACCCTCTCTAGTGGATAGGCCGAGACGACCTTGATGGGGTGGCCTTGGAAGTAGTGCTGTAGCTTGCGCGAGGCCACCAGGAGTGCAAGTAGGTGCTTCTGAGGCATGGGGTACCGTGCTCTTGCATCCCGCCACACCGTGCTGATGAAGTATACCGGGTGCTCAACAAGGGTAGGCGCACTGATGAGGCTTGCGCCTTCCGAGAGTTGGGGTGCCTCCTGAGGTGGTGGAGCCCCCAATGCTTGATCGCCTGTCGGGACCTCGGCGGTGGCGTCCTGCCGAGCTTGGTCCTCTGTTGATGTTGCTACGGCTCTTGAGGCACCTTCCTAGTCTTGTGTCATCTCGGCTGGTGGCATAGCTCGGCGCGACACGCCTTTGGCTTGGTGCTCTTCCCGAACCGCCACGAGAGCCGCACTGGCGGAGTACGGGGTGGCGGCAAGATAAAGCACTAGGGGCTCAAGAGGTTGTGGCGCCACCATCACTGGAGGGCTGGTCAGGTATCTCTTGAGGTCTTGAAAAGCTTGGTCAGCCTCCGGGGTCCACTCGAACGATCCCTTCTTCTTCATCAGCTTGAAGAAGGGTAGGGCGCGCTCTCCCAGCTTGGAGATGAAGCACCCCAACGCAGTCACCCGACCAGCCAACTTCTGTATTTCCTTGAGGGTCTGCGATGGGCTCATGCCTTCAATGGACTTGATCTTTTCCGCGTTCGCCTCGATCCCTCTATGGGATACGAGGAAACCTAGCAGCTTGCCGGAAGGGACACCAAACACGCACTTCTCTGGGTTAAGTCGCAAGTTCACCTGGCGTAGGCTCGCGAAAGTCTCCTCCAGGTCTTGGATCAAGGTTCTCGCCTCCCGAGACTTCACCCCAATGTCGTTGATGTTGGCCTCCGTGTTTCTCCCGAGATGCCGCCCTAAGGCGATGTGCATGAGCGACTGGAAGGTTGCTCCTGCGTTGCGCAGTCCGAAAGGCATGCAAGTGTAGCAGTACACCCCACACGGGGTCAAGAAGGCTGTCTTCTCCACATATTCTACCACCATCTTGATCTGGTGATATCCTGAGGACGCATCCAGGAAGCACAGCAAGTCGCACTCGGCAGTGGAGTCGACGATCTAGTTGATGTGTGGAAGCGGGAACGGATCTTGGGGGCAGGCCTTGTTGAGGTTGGTGAAGTCTACACACATCCGCTCCTTCCCGCCTTTCTTGGGGATGACGATGGGGTTTGCCAGCCACTCGGGGTACCGAACCTCGCGAATGACACCCGCAGCCTCCAACTTACGGGTTTCTTGGACGATGAAAGCTTGCTTCTCCGTGGACTGCCGCCTCGCCTTCTACTTCACGGGGCATACGCTGGGGCACACCTTCTGGTGGTGCTCTATCACCCCTCTTGGGAACCCCACCAGCTGATCGGGCTCCCAAGTGAACACTTCCTTGTTTGCGTGCAAGAACTTCACCAACGCCTCCTCTTGACCAGGCTCGAGGTTGGCGCCTATGGTAAAGGTTGCCCCTAAGGACCCGTCCTCCTCGACTGGCACTCGCTTGGTTTCTGCCTTGTCCTGAATAAAAAACTTCTTCTTCTTGGTTGGTGCGTCTCCCTTGGCCTTGGAGGTATCCGCGTCGGCGGGTTGTGCTGTTGCGGCGGTCTTGAGGGCGAGCTTGAGCATCATCAAGGCTTCCTTGGTGTCCCCAACTACTGTGAGGACACTCTTGCTCCCGGGAATCTTCATGAGGTTGTAGGCCGGATGGGTCACTGCCATGAACTGAGCCAGCACCGGGTACCCGAGGATGGCATTGTACGGGAGGCCGATGTGGGCGATGTCGAAGTCGATGAGCTCGGTGCGGTAGTTGTCGCTCGTGCCGAAGGTCATAGGGAGGCGGATCTGCCCCAGGGAGTGGGCGGAGCCTCCACCAACCCCTGAGAAAGGCTTGCTAGGGCGGAGCCGCTCGAGCGGTACGTGAATAAGGCTGAAGGCCTCGACGGAGAGCACGTTGAGGCCGGCGCCGCCATCGATGAGCGCCTTGGTGATGGACACGTGGCAGATGGTGGGCGTGCAAAGAATTAGGAGCGCACTCGAGCCGACGGTGGAGGCGGGATGATCCCCTGAGTCGAAGGTGAGGTCTGCCTCGGGCGCGGCCCGGCCCGGCGGAGCCCCCGGGCGCTTGGAAGTGGCGTCAATCTAGCGAAAGAATGGCTTGACGTGACGATCCGAGGGTGGTGCTTGTGAGCCGCCGAGGAGAGCCGCAACCGCGCGGTGCGCCAGCGCCGCGTAGCGCGCAGCAACGAGGCCGCGCAACTCCTCCCAAGATGCCACCGTGGATCCGGGGAGGTTGAACTATAATTTGCTCAGGAGGTGTATAAGTTCTAATATTGCTTTTACGAACCACAGTTGAAGCTTTAGCATGATCCTTTATCCTAACAGGGAAATGTGGTTTCTCAACATAAGAAGTAGGAACAATAGGATCATTATAAGTGATAGTCTTTTCTTCAACTTTAATAGGTGCAGCTACTTTTACTTCTATGGGAGGATGATATTTAAACCACTTCTCCTTAGGGAGATCGATATGAGCAGCAAAAGATTCATGAAAGAGGCTACTATCTCAGAGTCAAGTCCATATTTAGTGTTAAATTTACGGAAAACATCGGTATCCATAAAAGATTTAACACAATCATACTTAGGTGTCATACCTGACTCCTTACCTTCGTCGAGGTCCCAATCTTCAGAGTTGCGTTTAATTCTTTCCAATAAATCCCATTTGAATTCAATAGTCTTCATCATAAAAGAGCCAGCACAAGAAGTATCGAGCATGGTGCGATTGTTATCAGAAAGCCGAGCATAAATTTTTTGAATAATCATTTCTCTTGAGAGCTCATGATTGGGGCATGAATATAACATTGATTTAAGCCTCCCCCAAACTTGAGCGATGCTTTCTCCTTCGCGAGGCCAGAAATTATATATATAATTACGATCACGATGAAGAAGATGCATAGGAGAAAACTTCTGATGAAATTCCAATTTCAATCGTTTGTAGTTCCATGACCCCGTATCATCACATAGCCTATACCATGTCAATGCATCTCCCTTCAAAGATAAAGGGAAGACCTTCTTCTTAATAACATCTCCGGACACACCTGTAAGCTTAAATAATCCACAAACTTCATCCACATATATCAGGTGCTCATCAGGATGCTTTGTTCCATCTCCTGCAAAAGGATTGGCTAGCAGTTTTTCTGACATACTCGAAGGAATTTCAAAGCACACATTTTCATTTTAAGTAGGTTCAGTAGGTTGAGGAGCAACTCTTTGCTCTACTGGTCGGGGTGAAGGCACCCCGAACAAGCCCCTCAGAGGATTACTTTCCATAGTAACAAGTGACAGTAAATTTCAGCACACTATATAAATTTTTCCTTACCAAATTCCACCTACCAAAGGTGCTTCACTCCCCGGAAATGACGCCAAAAAAGAGTCTTGATGACCCACAAGTATAGGGGATCTATCGTAGTCCTTTCGATAAGTAAGAGTGTTGAACCCAACGAGGAGCAGAAGGAAATGATAAGCGGTTTTCAGCAAGGTATTCTCTGCAAGCACTGAAATAATAGGTAATAGATAGTTTTGTGATAGGATAATTTGTAACGAGTAACAAGTAACAAAAGTAAATAAAGTGCAGCAAGGTGGCCCAATCCTTTTTTTAGCAAAGGACAAGCCTGGACAAACTCTTATATAGAGAAAAGCGCTCCCGAGGACACATGGGAATTATCGTCAAGCTAGTTTTCATCACGTTCATATGATTCGCGTTCGGTACTTTGATAATTTGGTATGTGGGTGGACCGGTGCTTGGGTACTGTCCTTACTTGGACAAGCATCCCACTTATGATTAACCTCTATTGCAAGCATCCGCAACTACAACAAAAGTATTAAGGTAAACCTAATCATAGCATGAAACATATGGATCCAAATCAGCCCCTTATGAAGCAACACATAAACTAGGGTTTAAGCTTCTGTCACTCTAGCAACCCATCATCTACTTATTACTTCCCAATGCCTTCCTCTTGGCCCAAATAATGGCGAAGTGTCATGTAGTCGACGTTCACATAACACCACTAGAGGAGAGACAACATACATCTCATCAAAATATCGAACGAATACCAAATTCACATGAGTACTAATAGCAAGACTTCTCCCATGTCCTCAGGAACAAACATAACTACTCACAAAGCATATTCATGTTCATAATCAGAGGGGTATTAATATGCATATAGGATCTGAACATATGATCTTCCACCAAGTAAACCAACTAGCATCAACTACAAGGAGTAATCAACACTACTAGCAACCCACATGTACCAATCCTGGACTTGGAAACAAGAATTGGATACAAGAGATGAACTAGGGTTTGAGAGGAGATGGTGCTGGTGAAGATGTTGATGGAGATTGACCCCCTCCCGATGAGAGGATCGTTGGCGATGACGATGGCGATGATTTCCCCCTCCCGGAGGGAAGTGTCCCCGACAGAACAGCTCTGCCGGAGCCCTAGATTGGTTCCGCCAAGGTTCCGCCTCGTGGCGGCGGAGTCTCGTCCCGAAAGGTTGCTTATCATTTTCTTCGGACGAAAGACTTCATATAGCAGAAGATGGCCACAGGAGGGCCAATAGGGGGCCCACGAGGCAGGGGGGCGCGCCCCCACCCTCGTGGACAGGTGGAGGCCCGCCTGATGTATTTCTTCCGCTCAGTATTTTTTATTATTTCCAAAAATAACTTTTGTGGAGTTTCAGGACTTTTGGAGTTGTGCAAAATAGGTCTCTAATATTTGCTCCTTTTCCAGCCCAGAATTCCAGCTGCCGGCATTCTCCCTCCTTATGTAAACCTTGTAGAATAAGAGAGAATAGGCATAAGTATTGTGACATAATGTGTAATAACAACCCATAATGCAATAAATATCAATATAAAAGCATGATGCAAAATGGACGTATCAACTCCCCCAAGCTTAGACCTCGCTTGTCCTCAAGCGAAAGCCGAAATCAAAAAATATGTCCACATGTTTAGAGATAGAGGTGTCAATAAAAATAAAATACGGACATGAGGGCATCATGATCATTCTTAGAACATCAACTTATATAATTCTTGTCATATGATATCTTATGCTATAGTACGATTCAATCACAATTTCAAGTATGAATCATAAAATTCATTGAAAACTAACAAACTATAATCTCAGTCATTGAGTCAATATATAAGAGCTTTTCAGCAAGTCCACATACTCAACTATCATATAGTCTTTCACAATTGCTAACACTCACGCAATACTTATGGGTATGGAGTTTTAATTGGACACAGATAAAGATAGGGGCGTATAGTTTTGCCTCCCAACGTTTTACCTCGAGGGTAATGTCAACAATAATAGTTCATGAAAACTCACATCCAGTTAGCCATATATACCAGGATCTTTCCAACATGTTGTGCTTGCCAAAAGATAAAATGTAAAAAGGAAGGGTGAAGATCACCATGACTCTTATGTAAGGCAGGAGATAAAAGTAAAAGATAGGCCCTTTGTAGAGGGAAGCAGAGGTTGTCATGCACTTTTATGGTTGGATGCACAAAATCTTAATGCGAAAGAACATCACTTTATATTTCCACTTGTGATATGGACCTTTATTATGCAGTCCGTCGCTTTTATTTCTTCCATATCACATGATCGTATATAGCTTATTTTCTCCCACACTAATAAGTCATACATATTTAGAGAGCAATTTTTATTGCTTGCACCGATGAAAACTTACTTGGAGGATCTTAATTAATCCATAGGTTGGTATGGTGGACTCTCATGGCAAAACTGGGTTTAGGGATATTTGGAAGCACAAGTAGTATCTCTACTTGGTGTAAAGAATTGGCTATCATGAGAGGGGAAGGCAAGCTCAACCATGTTGGATGATCCATGACAATATAATTTATCTCAGATGTAAGAAAACATAACCCATTACGTTGTCTTCCTTGTCCAACGTCAACTCTTTAGCATGTCACATTTTAATGAGTGCTCACAATCAAAAAAGATATCCAAGATAGTATATTTATATGTGAAGACCTCTCTGTCTTTATTACTTCCTATTAATTGCAACGATGACCAAAACTATGTTTGTCAACTCTCAACAGCTTTTAGTCATCATACTTTTTCTATGTGAGCTCATTACTCTCCATAAGATCCATATGATCTCTTTTATTTCTTTCTCTTTTATTTTATTCACTCAATATCATGGCAAAATAATCAAGCCCTTGACTCAACACTAATCTTTGTTATATATAGCTCACGGAATCGATTACATAGAAGGATCATAAAGCAAAACTCACAACTAGATCATACTAAAACTTTATTCTACTAGATCAAGATATTACCAAAAGGATCAAACTAAGAAAAAGGTAAAGATAGAAGTGATGGTGATACGATACCGGGGCACTCCCCCAAGCTTCGCAGTTTCCAAGGGAAGTGCCCATACACATGTGATTATGTCTCCTTTGTTGGTGAAGAAGATGGTGGTGATGAAGGGTAGTCGCACATTGAGCGTAGGAGGTCTTCCAACTTGCGGATAATGCCCTTGAGTGCGATGATATGCTCCTTCAACAAAATATTTTCACGTGTGAGATACTTGTTTTGTATACGAGCTAGCTCAATCATCTTGAAAGCTTCAATCTCAGTTGGGGTAAGAAGATTGTGATCAATTTGAAGGATGTCTTCTATTGCCGGAACTTGGTCCTCCGTGGCCTTCTTGATCCCTTCATCCTTGTTGATCTCCATGGGTTCTTCTCTCTTCAGCTCTATCTTCATTAGCCAAGCATCGTTGCCCTCATTGTTGGAGGAGGAGGGAGACAACATGATGCTTGGCTTTGACAACCCTGGCAGAAAATAGCTCGAAACAAGAACAGGAGATTTTTGCGTGATACGGTGATCAAAACCTTCGGGAGGTTATATAATGAATTTTTACCGACCAAAATATGTGACGTGTAAGAAAACAGAGTCCGGAGAGCACACAAGGTGCCCACAAGGTAGGGGGGCGCGCCCTCCACCCTCGTGGAGCCCTCGTGTCCTTCTCGGACTGCTTCTTATTTTTCTATTTTTCTAAATATTCCAAAACGGAAGAAAATTGCCATTAGAACTGTTTTGGAGTTGATTTACTTACCGTACCACATACCTATTCCTTTTCGGAGTCTGAAACGTTCCGGAAAGTGTCCCTTATATATTCCTCTAGGGTTACGGTTTCAATAACATTGATTTCAACATTTATAGGATTACCTGAGATATAATGTTTAATTCTTTGACCGTTCACCACCTTCGGGTTTGTGCCTTCGAAGTTGTTGATTTTTATGGCACCGGAACGATAGACCTCCTCGATAACGTAAGGACCTTCCCATTTAGAGAGAAGTTTTCCTGCAAAAAATCTTAAATGAGAGTTGTATAATAATACATAATCACCTACATTAAACTCGCGCTTTTGTATTCTTTTGTCATGCCATCTTTTGACTTTTTCTTTAAACAACTTGGCATTTTCGTAGGCTTGGGTTCTCCATTCATCAAGTGAGCTAATGTCAAATAACCTCTTCTCATCGGCAAGTTTGAAATCATAGTTGAGCTGTTTAATAGCCCAATAAGCCTTATGTTCTAGTTCGAGAGGTAAGTGACATGCTTTTCCATAAACCATTTTATACGGAGACATACCCATAGGATTTTTATATGCAGTTCTATAGGCCCATAATGCATCATCAAGTTTCTTGGACCAATTTTTTCTAGACCTATTGACAGTCTTCTGCAAAATTAATTTGAGTTCTCTATTACTCAATTCTACTTGACCACTAGACTGTGGGTGATAAGGAGAGGCTATTCTATGATTAACATCATATTTAGCAAGCATTTTACGGAAAGCGCCATGAATAAAATGTGAACCACCATCATTCATTAAATATCTAGGGACTCCAAACCTTGGAAAAATAACTTCTTTAAGCATCTTAATAGAGGTGTTATGATCAGCACTACTAGTTGGAATAGCTTCTACCCACTTAGTAACGTAATCAACCGCAACTAAAATATGTGTATATCCATTAGAGGCAGGAAAAGGTCCCATATAATCAAAGCCCCAAACATCAAATGGTTCAATAACAAGGGAATAATTCATAGGCATTTCTTGACGTCTACTAATATTACCAATTCTTTGACATTCATCACAAGACAAGACAAACTTACGGACATCCTTGAAGAGAGTAGGCCAATAAAAACCGAATTGCAATACCTTATGTGTAGTTCTATCTCCAGCGTGGTGTCCTCCATAAGCCTTGGAATGACACTTGCGTAGGATATGTTCCTGTTCATGCTCAGGTACACAACGTCTAATAACACCATCTACTCCTTCTTTATAAAGGTGTGGGTCATCCCAAAAGTAATGCCTCAAATCATAGAAGAACTTTTTCTTTTGTTGGTATGTGAAACTAGGCGGTATAAATTTAGCAACAATATAATTATCATAATCAGCATACCATGGAGTAGTACGAGAAGCATTTATGACACTTAATTGTTCATCATGAAAGCTATCATCAATAGGTAGTGGGTCATCAAGCACATTTTCTAACCTAGACAAGTTGTCTGCAACGGGGTTCTCAGCTCCCTTTCTATCAACAATATGCAAATCAAATTCTTGTAGCAGGAGAACCCATCTAATAAGTCTAGGTTTAGCATCTTTCTTTTCCATAAGGTATTTAATAGCAGCATGGTCCGTGTGAATAGTTACTTTAGAATCAACAATATATGGTCTAAACTTATCACAAGCAAATACAACTGCTAGGAATTCCTATTCAGTACTAGCATAATTTCTCTGAGCATTGTCTAGAGTTTTACTAGCATATGGAATAACATTTAATTTCTTATCAACTCTTTTCCCTAGAATAGCACCTACAGCATAATTACTAGCATCACACATAATTTCAAAGGGTAAATTCCAATCACGTGGCTGAACAATCGGTGCAGAGATCAATGCTTTCTTAAGTATTTCAAATTCTTCTACACAAACATCATCAAAGATAAATAGTATATCTTTTTGTAATAAATTAGTCAGAGGCCGAGAAATTTTTGAGAAGTCCTTAATGAACCTCCTATAAAAACCAGCATGACCAAGGAACTTCTTATACCTTCGATGTCCTTGGGACATGGCATCTTTTCAATAGCATCAACCTTGGCTTTATCAACTTCAATACCTCTTTCAAAAACTTTATGCCCTAAGACAATACCTTCATTAACCATAAAGTGGCACTTTTCCCAATTGAAGATAAGATTAGTTTCTTCACATCTCTGCAAAACTCGATCAAGGTTGCTCAAGCAATCATCAAAAGAGGATCCATAGACAGAGAAATCATGCATGAAAACCTCACAAATCTTTTCACAAAAGTCATAGAATGTAGCCATCATGCATCTTTGGAAGGTAGCAGGTGCATTACATAAACCAAAAGGCATACGTCTATAAGGAAAAGTACCGAACGGGCAAGTAAAAGTGGTCTTAGATTGATCATCAGCTGACAGAGGTATTTGAGAGAAACCAGAATAACCATCTAGAAAGCAAAAATGTGTATGTTTGGATAATCTTTCTAGCATTTGATCAATAAAAGGTAAGGGGTAATGATCTTTTTTAGTAGCCTTATTTAATTTGCGGCTATAACCTGTAATAATTCTTTGCAGAATCAATTCATCTTTATCATTAGGAACGACAGTAATACCTCCCTTTTTAGGGACACAATGGACAGGACTTACCCACTGACTATCAGCAACGGGATAAATAATACCTGCCTCCAGAAGCTTTAGTATTTCCTTTCTTAGCACTTCTTTCATCTTAGGATTCAGCCATCATTGGTGATCACAAACTGGTTTGGCATCTTTCTCCAAATTTATTTTATGTTGACATAGAATGGGACTAATGCCCTTAAGATCATCAAGAGTATATCCAATAGCAACGCGGTGCTTCCTCGGAGTTTTCAACAATCTCTCTTCTTCATGCTCTGAAAGGTTAGCACTAATAATAACATGATATATCTTCTTTTCATCAAGATAAGCATATTTAAGAGTATCAGGTAACGGTTTAAGCTCGAACACGGGATCACCCTTGGGTGGAGGAGGATCCCCTAGGATTTCAATAGGCAAATTGTGTTTCAGGATGGGTTCCTGTTTAAAGAATACTTCATCTATTTCCCTTATTTCATTCATAAACATATCATTTTCATGGTCTAGCAAATATTGTTCTAAAGGATCACTAGGAGGTACGACAATAGAAGCAAGACCAATAATTTCATCTTTACTAGGCAATTCCTCTTCACGGTGTTGTCTATGAAATTTAGAAAAGTTGAACTCATGAGACATATCACCCAAACCAATAGTAACAACATCCTTTTCGCAGTCTATCTTAGCATTAACAGTGTTCAAGAAGGGTCTACCGAAAATAATGGGACAAAAGTTATCTTGTGGGGAGCCAAGAACAAGAAAATCAGCAGGATATTTAGTTTTCCCACACAAGACTTCAACATCTCTAACAATTCCCATTGGTGAAATAGTATCTCTATTGGCAAGTTTAATTGTGACATCAATATCTTCTAACTCAGCGGGTGCAATGCCATGCATAATTTCTTTGTATAAGTCAAAAGGTATTGCACTAGAACTAGCACCCATATCACATAAACCATGATAACAATGATCTCCTATTTTAACAGAAATAACAGGCACGCCTACCACAGGTCTATGTTTATCTTTAGCACAAGGTTTGGCAATTCTAGCGGTTTCATTACAGAAAAGAATAACATGCCCATCAATATTATCAGCCAAGAGATCTTTAACAATAGCAATATTAGGTTCAACTTTAATTTGCTCAGGAGGTGTATAAGTTCTAATATTGCTTTTATGAACCACAGTTGAAGCTTTAGCATGATCCTTTATCCTAACAGGGAAAGGTGGTTTCTCAACATAAGAAGTAGGAACAATAGGATCACTATAAGTGATAGTCTTTTCTTCAACTCTAATAGGTGCGGCTACTTTTACTTCTATGGGAGGATGGTATTTAAACCACTTCTCCTTAGGGAGATCGATATGAGCAGCAAAAGATTCACAGAAAGAGGCTACTATCTTAGAGTCAAGTCCATATTTAGTGCTAAATTTACGAAAAACATCGGTATCCATAAAAGATTTAACACAATCATACTTAGGTGTCATACTTGAGTCCTTACCTTCGTCGAGGTCCCAATCTTCAGAGTTGCGTTTAATTCTTTCCAATGAATTCCATTTGAATTCAATAGTCTTCATCATAAAAGAGCCAGCACAAGAAGTATCGAGCATGGTGCGATTGTTATTAGAAAGCCGAGCATAAAAATTTGAATAATCATTTCTCTTGAGATCTCATGATTGGGGCATGAATATAACATTGATTTAAGTCTCCCCCAAGCTTGAGCGATGCTTTCTCCTTCGCGAGGCTAGAAATTATATATATAATTACGATCACAATGAACAAGATGCATAGGATAAAACTTCTGATGAAATTCCAATTTCAATCCTTTGTAGTTCCATGACCCCGTATCATCACATAGCCTATACCATGTCAATGCATCTCCCTTCAAAGATAAAGAGAATACCTTCTTCTTCATAACATCTCCGGACACACCTGCAAGCTTAAATAATCCACAAACTTCATCCACATATATTAGGTGCTCATCAGGATGCTTTGTTCCATCTCCTGCAAAAGGATTATCTAGTAGTTTTTCTAACATACCCGAAGGAATTTCAAAGCAGACATTTTCATTTTCAGTAGGTTGAGGAGCAACTATTTGATCTACTGGTCGGGGTGAAGATACCCTGAACAAGCCTCTCAGAGGATTACTTTACATAGTAACAAGTGACAGTAAATTTCAGCCCACTATATAAATTTTTCCTTACCAAATTCCACCTACCAAAGGCGCTTCACTCTCCGGCAACGGCGCCAGAAAAGAGTCTTGATGACCCACAAGTATATGGGTCTATCGTAGTCCTTTCGATAAGTAAGAGTGTCGAACCCAACGAGGAGTAGAAGGAAATTATAAGTGGTTTTCAGCAAGGTATTCTCTGCAAGCACTGAAATAATAGGTAACGAATAGTTTTGTGATAGGATAATTTGTAACGAGTAACAAGTAACAAAAGTAAATAAAGTGCAGAAAGGTGGCCCAATCCTTTTTGTAGCAAAGGACAAGCCTGGATAAACTCTTATATAGAGTTTAAGCGCTCCGGAGGACACATGGGAATTATCGTCAAGCTAGTTTTCATCATGTTCATATGATTCGCGTTCGGTACTTTGATAATTTGGTATGTGGGTGGACCGGTGCTTGGGTACTATCCTTACTTGGACAAGCATACCACTTATGATTAACCTCTATTGCAAGCATCCGCAACTACAACAAAAGTATTAAGGTAAACCTAACCATAGCATGAAACATATGGATCCAAATCAGCCCCTTACGAAGCAACGCATAAACTAGGGTTTAAGCTTCTGTCACTCTAGCAACCCATCATCTACTTATTACTTCCCAATGCCTTCCTCTAGGCCCAAATAATGGTGAAGTGTCATGTAGTCGATGTTAACGTAACACCACTAGAGGAGAGACAACACACATCTCATCAAAATATCAAACAAATACCAAATTCACATGACTACTAATAGCAAGACTTCTCCCATGTCCTCAGGAACAAACGTAACTACTCACAAAGCATATTCATGTTCATAATCAGAGGGGTATTAATATGCATATAAGATCTGAACATATGATCTTCCACCAAGTAAACCAACTAGCATCAACTACAAGGAGTAATCAACACTACTAGCAACCCACAGGTACCAATCCCGGACTTGGAGACAAGAATTGGATACAAGAGATGAACTAGGGTTTGAGAGGAGATGGTGCTGGTGAAGATGTTGATGGAGATTGACCCCCTCCCGATGAGAGTATCGTTGGTGATGACGATGATTTCCCCCTCCCGGAGGGAAGTGTCCCCGGCAGAATAGCTCTGCCGGAGCCCTAGTTTGGTTCCGCCTCGTGGCGGCAGAGTCTCGTCCCGAAAGGTTGCTTATCATTTTTCTTCAGACGAAAGACTTCATATAGCAGAAGATGGCCACAGGAGGGCCAACAGGGGGCCCACGAGGCAGGGGGCGCGCCCCCACCCTCGTGGACAGATGGAGGCCCCCTGATGTATTTCTTCCGCTCAGTATTTTTTATTATTTCCAAAAATAACTTTCGTGGAGTTTCAAGACTTTTGGAGTTGTGCAGAATAGGTCTCTAATATTTGCTCCTTTTCCATCCCATAATTCCAGCTACCGGCATTCTCCCTCCTTATGTAAACCTTGTAAAATAAGAGAGAATATGCATAAGTATTGTGACATAATGTGTAATGACAGCCCATAATGCAATAAATATCAATATAAAAGCATGATGCAAAATGGACGTATCATCGTCTCCCTCGGCCTTAAGGATGGCATCCTCTTGCGCTAGCAGGAAAGCCGTCGGGTCCGTTGCGCCGTCATAGCGCGGTGGCATCTCCGGCTTGAACTTGAGTGGCCATTGCACCGGCCGCAAGGCGGGAGCAAGGGCTCGGAGCCCCCGAGCACCACTGTGGGCACCCGTAGATCCAGCCAGAAGGGTGGCACCAGCCATGGGGAATGGGCGCGAAGATGGTGGAGCGCGAGCCGATGGAAGGAAAACACCGATGCACCCCTAACTGGTGCGCCAAACGTCGGATCTTATGTTCCGGCAAAACCCTCAAGGTTCGAACACTGGGGTGCGGGCAAAGATCTCCCCCTACCGATCCACGTCCTAGCTTCGCTAAAATCTCAAGGGCTAACTCGATGAACTCGCAACACAAAGGACACAAGATTTATACTAGTTTGTCCATTGTTGCGGTGTAATACCCTACTCCAGTGTGGTGCTGGTGGATTGCCTCTTGGGCTGAGGATGAATAGTACAAGGGGAAGAACAGCCTCCTGAGGTGAGGTGTTCCTGTGCTTGGTGAACTTGTGGTTGTCCAGATCCCCCCCTCTAATGTGGTGGCTTAGTCCTATTTATAGAGGCCCTGGTCCTCTCCCCAAATATTGAGTTGGAAGGGAGCCAACAATGGCCAATTCGAAAGGGGACAGGTAGTACAACTTATCCTGACAAAAGTAGTCTTCGCCTGCCAAAGGCTCTGGTGGTGACGCTGATAACCCACAAGTATAGGGGATCGCGACAGCTTTCGAGGGTAGAGTATTCAACACAAATTTATTGATTCGACACAAGGGGAGCCAAAGAATATTCTCAAGTATTAGCAGCTGAGTTGTCAATTTAACCACACCTGGAAACTTAGTATCTGTAGCAAAGTGTTTAGTAGAAAAGTAATATGATGGTGATGGTAACGGTAACAAAAGAGTAACGAAAGCAAAGTAATGTTTTTGGTATTTTGTAGTGATTGTAACAATAGCAACGGGAAAGTAAATAAGTGTAAACCAGTATATGGAAAGCTCGTAGGCATCGGATCAGTGATGGACAATTATGCCGGATGCGGTTCATCATGTAATAGTCATAACATAGGGTGACACAGAACTAGCTCCAATTCGTCAATGTAATGTAGGCATGTATTCCGAATATAGTCAAACGTGCTTATGGAAAAGAACTTGCATGACATCTTTTGTCCTACCCTCCCGTGGCAGCGGGGTCCTAATGGAAACTAAGGGATATTAAGGCCTCCTTTTAATAGAGAACCGGAACAAAGCATTAGCACATAGTGAATACATGAACTCCTCAAACTACGGTCATCACCGGTAAGTATCCCGATTATTGTCACTTCAGGGTTAACGGATCATAACACATAATAGGTGACTATAGACTTGCAAGATAGGATCAAGAACTCTCATATATTGATGAAAACATAATAGGTTCAGATCTGAAATCATGGCACTCGGGCCCTAGTGACAAGCATTAAGCATAGCAAAGTCATAGCAACATCAATCTCAGAACATAGTGGATACTAGGGATCAAACCCTAACAAAACTAACTCGATTACATGATAAATCTCATCCAACCCATCACCATCCAGCAAGCCTACGATGGAATTACTCACGCACGGCGGTGAGCATCATGAAATTGGTGATGGAGGATGGTTGATGATGACGACGGCGACGAATCCCCCTCTCTGGAGCCCCTAACAGACTCCAGATCAGCCCTCCCGAGAGGTTTTAGGGATCGGCGGCGGCTCCGTATCGTAAAACGCGATGATTTCTTCTCTCCTATTTTTTTTCTCCCCGAAAGCAGTTATATAGAGTTGGAGTTGGAGTCGGGAGGTCTCCAGGGGGCCAACGAGGTAGGGGCGCGCCCTAGGGGGGCGCCCCCCACCCTCGTGGCAAGGGTGTGGGCCCCCTGGTCTTCATCTTTGGCGAGGATTTTTTATTATTTATTGTAAGATATTCCGTGGAGTTTCAGGTCATTCCGAGAACTTCTGTTTTCTGCACATAAAACAACATCATGGCAATCCTGCTGAAAACAGCGTCAGTCCGGGTTAGTTCCATTCAAATCATACAAGTTAGAGTCCAAAACAACGGAAAAAGTGTTTGTAAAAGTAGATACGACGGAGACGTATCAACTCCCCCAAGCTTAAACCCTTTCTTGTCCTCAAGCAATCCAGTTGACAAACTGAAAGAAATAAAGAAAAACTTTTACAAAATCTGTTGGCTCTTGTTGTTGTAAATATGTCAAGCTAGCATTCAAGTTTTCAGCAAAGATTATAACTAACCATATTTGCAATAATTCTCAGGTCTCATGATTACCCATATCAATAGCATAATCAACTAGCAAGCCATAATAATAAATCTCGGATGACAACACTTTCTCAAAACAATCATAATATGATATAACAAGATGGTATCTCGCTAGCCCTTTCTGAGACCGCAAAACATAAATGCAGAGCACCTTTAAAGATCAAGGACTGACTAGACATTGTAATTCATGGTAAAAGAGATCCAATCATAGTCACACCCAATATAAATTAACAGTAATGAATGCAAATGACAGCGGTGCTCTCCAACTGGTGCTTTTCAATAAGAGGATGATGACTCGGCATAAAAGTAAATAGATAGGCCCTTCATAGAGGGAAGCAGTGGTTTGTAGAGGTGCCAGAGCTCGGTTTTGAAATAGAGGTGAATAATATTTTTGGGCGGTATACTTTCATTGTCAACATAACAACCAAGAGATGGCGATATCTTCCATGCTACACACATTATAGGCGGTTCCCAAACAGAATGGTAAAGTTTATACTCCCACTCCACCAACAAACATCAATCCATGGCTTGCTCGAAACAACGAGTGCCTCCAACATACATCAGGTCCCAGGGGGAGTTTTGTTTTGCAATTATTTTTTATTTAGTTTGCATAAAGCATGGGACTCGGCATCCCGGTGACCATCCATTTTCTCGTGAGTGAGGAGCGGTGTCCACTCCTCTTGGGAATAACCTGCCTAGCATGGAAGATACAGGCAGCCCTAGTTGATACATGAGCTATTCGAGCATACAAAACAGGATGATTATTTGAAGGTTTAGAGTTTGGCACATACAAATTTACTTGGAACGGCAGGTAGATACCGCATATAGGAAGGTATAGTGGACTCATCTGGAATAACTTTGGGGTTTAAGGGATTGGATGCACAAGAAGTATTCCTGCTCAGTACAGGTGAAGGCTAGCAAAAGACTGGGAAGCGACCAACTAGAGAGCGACAACAGCTATGTACATGCATTAAAATTAATAAACATTGGATGCAAGCATGAGTAGGATATAATCCACCATGAGCATGAATATCATGAAGGCTATGTTGATTTGTTTCAACTACATGTGTGAACATGTGCCAAGTCAAGTCACTTAAATCATTCAAAGGAGGATACCACCCCATCATACCACATCATAACCATCTCAATAGCATGTTGGCACGCAAGGTAAACTATTATACCTCATAGCTAATCAAGCATGGCACAAGCAACTATGATCTCTAATTGTCATTGCAAACATCTTTATTCATAACAAGTTGAATCAAGAACGATGAACTCATCATATTTACAAAAACAAAAGAGGTCGAGTTCGTACCAGCTTTTCTCATCTCGGTCAGTCCATCATATATCGTCATAATTGCCTTTCACTTGCACGACCGAACAATGTGAATAATAATAATAGTGCACGTGCATTGGACTAAGCTGGAATCTGCAGGCATTCAATAAACATGAGAAGACAAGGCAATATGGGCTCTTGGTTAAATCAACAATAAAGCATATAAGAGCCACTTCAACAATTTAATCATGGTCTTCTCCTGCTGACCCCCAAAGAAAAGAAAAGAAATAAAACTATTTACACAGGAAAGCTCCCAACAAGCAAAAGAAGAACAGGAAATATTTTTGGGTTTTCTTTTTAGTTACTACTACAAGCATGGAAAGTAAATTAATTAAAAGCTACAACTAATTTTTTTTGTTTTTTCTAAAGGTTTATTAAACACACAAGAAGAAAGCATAAAAGGAAATAAACTAGCATGGATGATACAATGAAAAGTATGAACACCGACATCTAGCAATGAGTCTATGTGAACGTAAATGTAATGTTGGTGAGAAATATGTACTCCCCCAAGCTTAGGCTTTTGGCCTAAGTTGGTCTATGGCCACAGCTGGCCTGGCTGATATCCATAATAATAGTTGGGGTCGTACTGTGATGCAGCGGCTATCGCCTCCTGAGCTGCAGTATGGCGACGAGCGGCCTCCGCCCTCCTCTCGTACTCATCTTCCTCCTCTCTGGTAATAGTATATCCTCCTCTTGCCTGATGATCAAAGAAAGCAGGAGCAGGGAGAGTAATACGGACAACACGGCGTCTGTCAAAGATTAGTCGGTACCAGAGAGGCGATTCGTTCCTCTCGACAAAATGGTGAGAAACCATAGACTCAAAATCTAAATAAGCAGGAGGCAACTCCATGTCTCCTTCACGAACGTCTATCTCAAGAAATTTAGCTAAGCGGGTTGCATAAATTCCTCCAAAGAAATCTCCATTATATCTATTATGATGCAACCTACGAGCTACAATGGCTCCCATATGATAAGATTGGTCTCCTGACACAGCATTCCTGAGAATGCTAAGGTCAGAGACACACATGTGACATGCTTCATCCTTAGCATTTATGCACCTACCTATGAAGAGAGCAAAATAATGTATAGCAGGAAAGTGAATGCTCCCTATGGTAGCTTGCATTATATCTCTAGATTCCCCTACAGTTATACTAGCAAGAAAGTTTCTAAATTCAGATTTAGGGGGGATCCCTAACACTACCCCATTGTGGAAGTTTGCAAGCAAAAGTGAAATCCTCTAATTCCATTGTATAAGATTTGTCATAAAGATCAAACATGACTGAAGGAGAATTACGCGAAGAGGAATACTCAAACCTCCTCACAAAAGAGCTTGTGAGATCATGATACTGGGGGCATTTGTCTGTTTCAATGTCCTCAAGACCGGCATTACGCAAATATGCGTTAAATTCTTCTTTAATTCCCGCTCGATCCATAAAATTTTCAGAAGGCCACTCACAAGGATGCACTGGAGCGTCTCTTGGTGGCTCTTCATCAGCATCACGCATTGCAAGCCTGGGTCCTTGCTTCTTTGAAGAACCACCTTGGAACATTTTCCTAAGCATATTTCTTCCTCTGAAAAATTCTGAATTTTTTTAGTAACTTCAAAATAAAAGTAAACCAAACTCAATAATATTGATAGCAACCACTCCTACAAGTGCCTAGGGCCTATATCATGCATCAAAACTACTTTTGACCATATAAATTTGACATGCAAGCTCAAGAACAGGGTCACCTAAGCAGCAAAAAATTGCAACGAATAAAGCACTAGAACAAAAACTAATTGGACCAATGGAGGAGTCACATACCAAGGAACAATCTCCCCAAGCAGTTTTGTGAGAGGTGCTTTGAGCAAGGAGATCGAAAATGGTAGCAAATATGGTTGGAACTCGTGCTTGAGTTGGTTTTTCGTGTTTGTGGGAGGAAGAAGAATAGGATGGGTGCAGGAATAAGTGGAGGAGGGCCACCGTGGGCCCACGAGGCAGGGGGCGCGCCCTAGGGGGGTGGGCACGCCCTCCACCCTCGTGGCAAGGTGGTTGGCCCCCCTGGTGTGTTCTTTGTTCCATAAATCCTCAAATATTCTAGAAAAAAATCATATTTAATTTTCAGGGCATTTGGAGAACTTTCATTTTCGAGGTATTTTTATATTGCACGGATAATCAGATAACAGATAGAAAATTATTTATTTTCACTTTATTTCAACTAAATAACAGAAAGTATAGATAGGGTACAGAAGATTGTGCTTCTAGTTTCACCCATCTCATGCTCGTCAAAAAGAATCCACTAACAAGGTTGATCAAGTCTTGTTAACAAACTCATTCCGATTAACATGAAACCGGAGAAATTTCGAATAGCACTAGGTTACCTCAACGGAGATATGCACATCCCCAATAATAAGTATATCATATTTCTTCTTGACAGTAGTGAGAGGAATTCAAAACCTCCAAATATAATCGATGGAATTTTTCCCAAGTGACTCAAAGAATAAAGCTATGCTCCCCGGCAACGGCGCCAGAAATTAGTCTTGATAACCCACAAGTATAAGGGATCACAACAGCTTTCGAGGGCAGAGTATTCAACCCAAATTTATTGATTCAACACAAGGGAAGCCAAAGAATATTCTCAAGTATTAGCAGCTGAGTTGTCAATTCAACCACACCTAGAAACTTAGTATCTGCAGCAAAGTGTTTAGTAGCAAAGTAATATGATAGTGATGGTAACGCTAACAAAAGAGTAACGAAAGCAAAGTAATGTTTTTGGTATTTTGTAGTGATTGTAACAATAGCAACGGGAAAGTAAATAAGCGTAAACCAGTATATGGAAAGCTCGTAGGCATCGGATCAGTGATGGATAATTATGCCGGATGCGGTTCATCATGTAACAGTCATAACATAGGGTGACACAGAACTAGCTCCAATTCGTCAATGTAATGTAGGCATGTATTCTGAATATAGTCATACGTGCTTATGGAAAAGAACTTGCATGACATCTTTTGTCCTACCCTCCCATGGCAGAGGGGTCCTAATGGAAACTAAGGGATATTAAGGCCTCCTTTTAATAGAGAACCAGAACAAAGCATTAGCACATAGTGAATACATGAACTCCTCAAACTACAGTCATCACCGGTAAGTATCCCGATTATTGTCACTTCGGGGTTAACGGATCATAACACATAATAGGTGACTATAGACTTGCAAGATAGGATCAAGAACTCTCGTATATTGATGAAAACATAATAGGTTCAGATCCGAAATCATGGCACTCGGGCCCTAGTGACAAGCATTAAGCATAGCAAAGTGATAGCAACATCAATCTCAGAACATAGTGGATACTAGGGATCAAACCCTAACAAAACTAACTCGATTACATGATAAATCTCATCCAACCCATCACCATCCAGCAAGCCTATGATGGAATTACTCACGCACGGCAGTGAGCATCATGAAATTGGTGATGGAGGATGGTTGATGATGACGACGGCGACGAATCCCCCTCTCCGGAGCCCCGAACGGACTCCAGATCAGCCTTCCCGAGAGGTTTTAGGGCTTGGCGGCAGCTCCATATCGTAAAACGCGATGATTTCTTCTCTCCTATTTTTTTCTCCCCGAAAGCAGTTATATAGAGTTGGAGTTGGAGTCGGGAGGTCTCCAGGGGGGCCATGAGGTAGGGGGCGCGCCCCCACCCTCGTGGCAAGGGTGTGGTCCCCCTGGTCTTCATCTTTGGCGAGGATTTTTTATTATTTATTGTAAGATATTTCGTGGAGTTTCAGGTCATTCCGAGAACTTTTGTTTTCTGCGCATAAAACAACAGCATGGCAATTCTGCTGAAAACAACGTCAGTCCGGGTTAGTCCCATTCAAATCATACAAGTTAGAGTCCAAAACAAGGGCAAAAGTGTTTGGAAAAGTAGATACGACGGAGACGTATCAGACGCCGTCTTGGGCTCCATGGTGACCTCCATCTTGCCGTCCTGCTGGTCTTGGTCTCGTTGCACCGATATGGAAACCTTTGCTTGAGGCCTTGGTACTCTGTGTCTGCGCTTGCCTCCTTAGCACCAAAGAGGAAACAAGGACACTGTGCACGTTGGCGCCCGCCTGGCGCTCGCCTGGTCTCGATCGTCATGGCTCACGTCATTGGAACCTCACGAGGTTTGGCTGGCCTCGATCACTCCGCCCCTCGCGAGCCAGCCCGGTGAGGCCGCTCCCGAGGAGGTCTTGTGTCGTCCGCCTCGCGAGGTCTTGAGTCCTTGCTGGTGAAGATGGGTCGTACGGCCCGCTCACAGAGCCACACTGTGGGTCACAGGCAGGCAAGTTTGGGGACCCCCGTTCCCAGAACGCCGACATTAGTCACATTGCTTGCAAGGCTCATAGTGATGTGCATTACCGAGAGGGCCCAGAGATACCTCTCCGATAATCGGAGTGACAAATCCTAATCTTGATCTATGCCAACTCAACAAACACCATCGGAGACACCTGTAGAGCATCTTTATAATCACCCAGTTACGTTGTGATGTTTGATAGCACACTAAGTGTTCCTCCGGTATTCGGGAGTTGCATAATCTCATAGTCATAGGAACATGATAAGTGATGGGGAAAGCAATAGCAATAAACTAAACGATTCTAACACCTGTGGAGTCTTGGTGTTGATCATGTTTTGCTCGTGAGAGAGGCTTAGTCAACGGGTCTGCAACATTCAGATCCGTATGTATCTTGCAAACCTCTATCTCTCCTTCCTTGACTTGATCGCGGATGGAATTGATGCGTCTCTTGATGTGCTTGGTTCTCTTGTAAAATCTGGATTCCTTTGCCAAGGCAATTGCACCAATATTGTCACAAAAGATTTTTATTGGACCCGATGCACTAGGTATTACACCTAGATTGGATATGAACACCTTCATCCAGACTCCTTCATTTGCTGCTTCCAAAGCAGCTATGTATTCTGCTTCACACGTAGATCCCGCCACGACGCTCTGTTTAGAACTGCACCAACTGACAGCTCCACCATTCAATAAAAATATGTATCTGGTTTGTGACTTAGAGTCATCTGGATCAGTGTCAAAGCCTAGATCAACGTAACCGTTTACGACAAGCTCTTTGTCACCTCCATAAACGAGAAACATATCCTTAGTCCTTTTCAGGTATTTCAGGATGTTCTTGACTGTTGTCCAGTGATCCACTCCTGGATTACTTTGGTACCTCCCTGCTAAACTAATAGCAAGGCACACATTAGGTCTGGTACACAGCATTGCATACATGATAAAACCTATGGCTGAAGCATAGGGAATGACTTCCATTTTCTCTTTATCTTCTATGGTGTTCGGGCATTGAGTCCGACTCAACTTCACACCTTGTAATACAGGCAAGAAACCTTTCTTTGCTTGATCCATTTTGAACTTCTTCAAAACTTTATCAAGGTATGTGCTTTGTGAAAGTCCAATTAAGCATCTTGATCTATCTCTATAGATCTTTATGCCCAATATATAAGCAGCTTCACCGAGGTCTTTCATTGAAAAATTATTATTCAAGTATCCTTTTATGCCATTCAGAAATTTAGTATCATTTCCAATAAACAATATGTCATCCACATATAATATTATAAATGCTACAGAGCTCCCACTCACTTTCTTGTAAATACATGCTTCTCCAAAAGTTTGTATAAAACCATATGCTTTGATCACACTATCAAAGCATATATTCCAACTCCGAGATGCTTGCACCAGTCCATAAATGGATCACCGGAGCTTACACACTTTGTTAGCACCTTTTGGATCGACAAAACCTTCTGGTTGCATCATATACAACTCTTCTTTAAGATATCCCTTAAGGAATGTAGTTTTGACATCCATTTGCCAAATTTCATAAAATGCGGCAACTGCTAACATGATTTGGACAACTTTTAAGCATTGCTACGAGTGAGAAAATCTCATCGTAGTCAACACCTTGAACTTGTTCGAAAACATTTTGCGACAATTCGAGCTTTGTAGATAGTAACACTACCATCAGCGTCCATCTTCCTCTTGAAGATCCATATATTCTCAATGAGTCACCGATCATCAGGCAACTCAATCAAATTCCATACTTTGTTCTCATACATGGATCCCATCTCAGATTTCATGGCCTCAAACCTTTTTGTGGAATCTGGGCTCATCATCGCTTCCTCATAGTTCGTAGATTCGTCATGGTCTAATAACATGACTTCCAGAACTGGATTACCATACCACTCTGGTGCGGACCGTACAATGGTTGACATATGAGGTTCGGTACTAACTTGATCTGAAGTTTCATGATCATCATCATTAGCTTCCTCACTAATAGGTGTAGGAATCACTAGAACTGATTTCTGTGATGAACTACTTTCTTATTCGGGAGAAGGTACAATTACCTCATCAAGTTCTACTTTCCTCCCACTCACTTCTTTCGAGAGAAACCCCTTCTCTAGAAAGGATCCATTCTTAGCAACAAAATATCTTGCCTTCAGATCTGTGATAAAAGGTGTACCCAATAGTTTCTTTTGGGTATCCTATGAAGACGCGCTACTACGATTTGGGTTCGAGCTTATCAGTTTGAAACTTTTTCACATACGCATTGCAACCCCAAACTTTAAGAAACGATAGCTTTGGTTTCTTGCCAAACCATAGTTCATACGGTGTCATCTCAACAGATTTAGATGGTGCCCTATTTATCGTGAATGCAACTGTGTCTAGTGCATAACCCCAAAACAATAGTGGTAAATCGGTAAGAGACATCATAGATCGCACCATATCCAATAAAGTACGATTACAATGTTCGGACACACCATTATGTTGTGGTGTTCCAGGTGACGTGAGTTGCAAAACTGTTCCACATTGTTTCAAATGAAGAACAAACTCGTAACTCAAATATTCGCCTCCGTGATCAGATCGTAGAAACTTTATTTTCTTGTTACGATGATTTTCCACTTCACTTTGAAATTCTTTGAACTTTTCAAATGTTTCAGACTTATGTTTCATTAAGTAGATATACCCATATCTACTCAAATCATCTGTGAAGGTCAGAAAATAACGATACCCGCCGTGAGCCTCAACACTTATTGAATCGCATACATCAGTATATATTATTTCCAATAAGTCAGTTGCTCGCTCCATTATTCCATGAGGCAAGCATCAAGTGATTCCAAAAGTCCATTAGTATGGAGATTCTTCATGCGCTTTACACCAATATGACCTAAACGACAGTGCCACAAATAAGTTGCACTATCATTATTAACTTTGCATCTTTTGGCTTCAATATTGTGAATATGTGTATCACTACGATCGAGATTCAATAAACCATTCACCTAGGGTGCATGACCATAAAAGATATTACTCATATAAATAGAACAACCATTATTCTCTGATTTAAATGAATAACTGTCTCTCATCAAAAAAGATCCAGATATAATGTTCATGCTTAATGCTGGCTCCAAATAACAATTATTCAGGTCTAAAACTAATCCCGAAGGTAGATGTAGAGGTAGCGCACCAACGGCGATCACGTCGACTTTGGAACCATTTCCCACGCGCATCGTCACCTCGTCCTTAGCCAATCTTTGCTTAATCCGTAGCCGCTGTTTCGAGTTGCAAATATTAGCAACAGAACCAGTATCGAATACTCAGGTGCTACTGCGAGCATTAGTGATTACAAATCAATAACATGTATATCAAATATACCTTTCACTTTGCCATCCTTCTTATCCGCCAAATACTTGGGGCAATTCCACTTCCAGTGACCAGTCCCTTTGTAGTAGAAGCACTCAGTCTCAGGCTTAGGTCCAGACTTGGGCTTCTTTACTTGAGCAGTAACTTGCTTGCCATTCTTTTTGAAGTTCCCCTTCTTCCCTTTGCCCTTCTTCTTGAAACTAGTGGTCCTGTTGACCATCAACACTTGATGCTCCTTCTTGATATCTACCTCCGCAGCTTTTAGCATCGTGAAGAGCTCGGGAATTGTCTTATCCATCCCTTGCATATTATAGTTCATCATGAAGCTTTTGTAGCTTGGTGGTAGTGATTGAAGAACTCTGTCAATGACACTATCATCAGGAAGATTAACTCCTAGTTGAGTCAAGTGGTTGTGGTACCCAGACATTCTGAGTATATGTTCACTGACAGAACTATTCTCCTCCATCTTGCAGCTCTAGAACTTATTGGAGACTTCATATCTCTCCATCCGGGCATTTGCTTGAAATATTAACTTCAACTCTTGGAACATCTCATATGCTCCATGACGTTCAAAACGTCGTTGAAGTCCAGATTCTAAGCCGTAAAGCATGGCACTCTAAACTATCGAGTAGTCATTAGCTTTGCTTTGCCAGACGTTCATAACATCTGGTGTTGCTCCTGCAGTAGGCTTTGCACCTAGCGGTGCTTCCAGGACGTAATTCTTCTGTGCAGCAATAAGGATAATCTGCAAGTTATGGACCAAGTCCGTGTAGTTGCTACCATCGTCTTTCAACTTAGCTTTCTCTAGGAACGCATTAAAATTCAACATAACAACAGCACGGGCCATTTATCTACAACAACATAGACATGCAAAATACTATCAGGTACTAAGTTCATGATAAATTAAAGTTCAATTAATCATATTACTTAAGAACTCCCACTTAGATTGACATCCCTATAGTCATCTAAATGATCACGTGATCCATATCAACTAAACCATATCCGATCATCACATGAGATGGAGTAGTTTTCAATGGTGAACATCACTATGTTGATCATATCTACTATATGATTCACGCTCGACCTTTCGGTCTCAGTGTTCCGAGGCCATATCTGCATATGCTAGACTCGTCAAGTTTAACCCGAGTATTCTGCTTGTGCAAAACTGGCTTGCACCTATTGTATGTGAACGTAGAGCTTATCACACCCGATCATCATGTGGTGTCTTGGCACGACGAACTGTGGCAACGGTGCATACTCGTTGAGAACACTTATACCTTGAAATTTAGTGAGAGATCGTCTTATAATGCTACTGCCGTACTAAGCAAAATAAGATGCATAAAGGATAAACATCACATGCAATCAATATAAGTGATATGATATGGCCATCATCATCTTGTGCCTTTGATCTCCATCTCCAAAGCACTGTCATGATCACCATTGTCACCGGCTTGACACCTTGATCTCCATCGTAGCATCGTTGCATCTTGCCAACTATTGCTTCCACGACCATTGCTGCCGCTTAGTGATAAAGTAAAGCAATTACATTGTGATTGCAATTCATACAATAAAGCGACAACAATATGGCTCCTGCCAGTTGTTGATAACTGTGTTACAAAACATGATCATCTAATACAACAATTTATATAATCACGTCTTGACCATATCACATCACAATATGCCCTGCACAAACAAGTTAGACGTCCTCTACTTTGTTGTTGCAAGTTTTACGTGGCTGCTACGGGCTTTAGCAAGAACCGTTCTTACATACGCATCAAAACCATAATGTGGTATAGTGATTGATTTTTGATCTTCAGAAAGAACCCCGTTCATTGAATCCAATTCAACTTAAGTTGGATAAACAAACACCCGCCAGCCACCTGTGTGCAAAGCACGTCGGTAGAACCAGTCTCATGAACGCGGTCATGTAATGTCGGTCCGGGCCGCTTCATCCAACAATACCTCCGAATCAAGAAACAACTAGTGACGGCAAGCAATATGTATATACCCACGCCCACAACTCCTTTTATGTTCTACTCGTGCATATAACGTCTACGCATAAACCAGGCTCTGATGCCACTGTTGGGGAACGCAGTATTTCAAAAAATTTCCTATGATCACGCAAGATCTATCTAGGAGATGCATAGCAATGAGAGGGGAGAGTGTGTCTACGTACCCTCGTAGACCGAAAGCGGAAGCGTTGAGTAACGTGGTTGATGTAGTCGAACGTCTTCGCAATCCAACCGATCAAGTACCAAACACATGGCACCTCTGCGATCTGCAAACGTTCAGCTCGGTGACATCCCTTGAACTCTAGATCCAGCTGAGGCTGAGGGCGAGTTTCGTCAGCACGACGACGTGTTGACGGTGATGATGAAGTTACCAACGCAGGGCTTCACCTAAGCACTACGACAATATGACCAAGGTGGAAATCTATGGAGGGGGCACCGCACACGGCTAAGAAATCAACTTGTGTGTCTATGGGGTGCCCCCCTCCCCCGTATATAAAGGAGTGGAGGAGGGAGCCGACCGGCCTCATGCGGTGCGCCCCAAGGGGGGGGAATCCTACTCCTACTAGGAGTAGGTTCCCCCCTTTCCTAGTCCAACTAGGAGGGAAAGGAAAGGGAAGAGGGAGAGAAGGAAAGGGGGGCCGGCCCCTTACCAATTCGGATTGGGCTTGGGGGCACGCCCCTCCACTTGGCCGCCTCCTCCTCTCTTCCACTAAAGCACATGAAGGCCCATTAACCCCCTGGGGAGTTCCGGTAACCCCCTGGTACTCCAGAAAATGCACAAACCTATCTGAAACCTTTCCGGTGTCCAAATGTAACCTTCCAATATATCAATCTTTATGTCTCGACCATTTTGAGACTCCTCGTCATGTCCGTGATCACATACGGGACTCCGAACAACCTTCGGTACATCAAATCACATAACTCACAATACATATCATCATCGAACGTTAAGTTTGCGGACCCTACGGGTTCGAGAACTATGTAGACATGACCGAGAACTCATCTCCGGTCAATTACCAATATCGGAACCTGGATGCTCATATTAGTTCCTACATATTCTACGAAGATCTTTATTGGTCAAACCGCATAACAACATACGTTGTTCCCTTTGTCATCGGTATGTTACTTGCACGAGATTCGATCGTCGGTATAATCATACCTAGTTCAATCTTGTCACCGGCAAGTCTCTTTACTCATTTCGTAATGCATCATCCCATAACTAACTCATTAGTCACATTGCTTGCAAGGATCATAGTGATGTGCATTACCGAGAGGGCCCAAAGATACCTCTCCAACAATCGGAGTGACAAATCCTAATCTCGATCAATGCCAACTCAACAAACACCATCAGAGACACATGTAGAGCATCTTTATAATCACCTAGTTACGTTGTGATGTTTGATAGCACACTAAGTGTTCCTCCGGTATTCGGGAGTTGCATAATCTCATAGTCATAGGAACACGTATAAGTTATCACTACTAGGGAAAAGCCTAGCAGCAGTGCGGGTTTTGGGCCTCTCAGTAGCGCGGGGACCGGTGCTACTAATAAGGCGCTACGGCTAACGTATAGCAGTAGCGCTTGTTGTCCCACGCTACTGCTATACATGAATAGTTGTAGTGCTCTTTAGAAAAGGGTGCTGCTGATATTATCTGCAACGCTGTTTACATGGAAGCACTACTGGTAAGGCGACGCTACTGCTAAATTCCCCCCCCCCCTCGCTACTACTAGTTTTATTAGTTTTTTCCCTGCATATTTGTTTTGTATTTGAATAGGCTTTATACAATAATCTTTAGCATATCATACACATACAAATGTAATCATAGCATATACATACAATTAGTCTCATCAAATCATGTCATCATCATAATCATCATCCAACACAAAGTGGTCTCTCGTCATCATCTCGAAAAGAGCGATACAAGTCTCGATTACTTGCAAATACATCGTCATCCATCTAAACAATGATATACGCGAGAAGAGCTATCACTTTGAGTACATGAGTTCGTATCCCTCTCTCGCATTAGCGTGAACCTAAACTAACTACTGCCTGTCGCTCGGAAACCGGAAACCGGTACACCTGGGCCTGACACTCCGGCCACTTGTCATATATATACTCCTGTGTAGCACTTCTTCGCCATCTATGATCTATGCACCTGCATCGTCACATGAGTCGATGATATGCAACATATATAGTTGAGCAACAGAAAGAGACAGACTTGGCAAAAATAGAAACAACATATCATAAGCATAAATAACAAAGTTCATCGTACCCCAAAATGCCCTAACTAGAGTGATTTTCGCTAGTCGAGGAGGAGGACGGTTTAATTACATCACAAATAAAGTTTCACCGTGCATAACTCAAAGTTTTGTCATACAGAAAGTATGGACTAAACGGACACATTGTCATATATCGACAATCACTCCAACATGTCGTTCCATCCATCCAAGTCAGGGAGATAGTCCTCGAGCTTAGTGAAAGGCTTCATGTCGAGACGCTGAGAGGCTATCCATGTTCGGACGTCTTCCCGCGACATTTGTCCTTCTCCGTAGAACATCCCTGTTTTTCCGACGACCTCCTTCATGATGATTTGGGCAAGTTCGCGCTGGATGTTATAGAACTCAGCTCGAAGTCGATGATCCTCGATATCTCCTATGTCCTTTGCCCATTGCAGAATATGGGCATCGCCGGATCTAGGTGACATGCGAAGGTTCTGGTGATCCCGTCTGTACTCCAGCATGTGGTGTAGGACATAGAATCCATCATTAAGAGAATCGTTCGGTTGCTGGATGCAGCAGAAGTCGGTCTTATGGCCGAAGGCGACCCTGCCGCCCCTTCTCTTCTTGTCCCTGACCTCTCCACCCCTTGCTTGGTAGTAAAACATAGCACTGTCGAGAACATCCTTGATGTGGGTGTAATCCTTTTTGTGAATGTTCTTCGACGAGTCCAAGTAAAGAGCGTGGGAGAATCGGGGGTAGAGGATGATGAGGACGGCGCGCCCGCCGCTGCGCAAAATAAGTACACCTCAAATTAATTAGCCTCCACCGTGCAAATGAATGATTGAAATCGAAGGAAGGATAGCAGCGCGGATGACTTACACGGGATGATAAGGCATGAGAATCGCCTCCTTGTCCTTATTGGCGAGCATGAAACTTGACGATGTAATCCCTCGCGTATTCACGGTGCTTTGCGCAGACTCCCAAGAAGCCCTCGTGCATGTAGTACGGGTCAGCGACACAGATATGAGATATCTGCTCAACCCCGATGATGTAGTTCATGTGCAAGGCATAAAGGCGGACAAATGTAAAATCCAGCTTCTTCACGTGAAACATGTCGAATATGTAATCGAATCGGAGGAAGAACTTATCCACGGGGAAGCTGTCGACGTACGACATTTGCCGCGGAACGTTAACCACGTAGAGTGGGTATCCTGGATCTTTCGAGGCAATGAGGCCTTTCTCTACCCACAGCACATCGTCATGAATTCTCCTTAGAACGCCGAATCTGACCCGTAGCGCTGTTGCAGGTAGGATTAGTTGTCCGGGGATATGCCATTTATCCGCATCGGGGATATCTATACGGTCCTGAAGCCGAGGCTGCTGAGGCGGCTGGATCATAGAATCAGCTTTTTTGCCTTTCCTCGCTCTCTTCCTAGACTTCTTTACTACCGGAAGGTCATCCATAATACGTTGAGACAACAATTCAGGCACTGACTCATGACGCTCAAACCCTGAGGAGGCGCCAGTATAGACATATTGTTCAGCGCCATCGTCGTCCTCATCCTCATCCATGGCGACGTCATCAGCGACTAATGGAGCCTCCTCCTTACCCCGTCCGCTATCACCCAACCCAACACCTGACGCTAATTGGGTAGGTGGGGTGTTGATGTTCATACCTTGCTGAGGCTGCGTGCTCGTGGGTGTGCTCCCGGCCGCCTCCAAATGAAGCAGACTCTTTGGCCACAACAGGACCCACCCATTGCAACAATCACCAAGCGGCCGTGGTGTCTCGTCGTCATCCCCCACTAGTATTGGAGGAGGCAAATTCTCGTGGCCCGGTTTGACACTGGCCACGGAAACCTTGAAGACGATCGATGGGATCGGCCGGCTGTGGAACAATGGTTCCTTCGGCTCCATTATCATTGCCTTCCCCACGCCCACCTTCTGGTCGCCGATGGTGTACAATATGGTGCACGGGGTTTCGTCGGCCTGCAAAGAAAAGTCTGCGATGTGAGACATCCGAAAGGCAACGAAAACAGGAGATTGTACATTTATATTGAAGGGGGCCGGTGTGACAGATACCGTGAGGGCGTCGAGCTCAGCCAAAGACGAAGCACCACCGAGCACGTCCGGTGCGGGAGCAGGTGCAGGAGCTGGTGCGGGAGCAGGTGCAGGAGCTGGTGCGGGAGCAGGTGCTGGTGCAACGCTAGTCGAGCTGCTCCCCAAGAAGTCAACAAGGGGAAAGTCCTCTGCATTTTTTTCTGGATTTTGCCTTGTCCAAGTGAAAACGCCCATCACCAAGGAAGTAGGAAAATCTGCAACCACATGTTTTGCGGCAGTTACCGCTGTTGCGACCATCTGAGATGATTTCTTCTCAACCGCAATCTCAACCTTCTTGTCGATGTTTTCTTCAGTTAACCTCCGTCTTTCCTTTCTCTCCTCCGTGGTCTCATGGTAGTACTTCTTCCACATGGCGCCGTCTCCGACACCGTGCACGCGTCCATACGACGGTCGAGTATCCACCGGTTGTCGTTTCAATATGTTCAACGCCCGGTTGAATGGAGTGTCCCACTTGGGCCTCGCCAATGCCTCAGACGGCGAGTCGCTTTCGGCCGCAATCCGGTGTTGCTCTCTCTGCAAAAGGCACAAGGATCGTTTACAAATATGACTAACGTGTGCAGTCGAATTGATCAGAAACTAAAATTACCAGCAGTCTCATGAACTTCGTAATGACCGGTTTTGTCTCGTAAACCTTCTTCACTGGGTCCCAACGGTGTCGGGCCCTGAGGACGTCACGCTCCTGCGGGACGGTGAAATCCGCCAAGGGGTCTGGGATGCCCAGACTCGCGGCTTCCGCGTCCTCCTTGGCCCATTTGGACCTCTTTCCGCCGTAACCACGGCTTCCGAGGTGGTGGCTCCCAATGTTCCTCTCTTGAAGCCCCTTCATGTACTTAGACTTTTTTGGCATCTTCGGCCTCGCAAGCCTCCTTGAATATTTGAAATTGTTCTTTCGTGATTGTTGGATTATCCTTTACAATCTCGGAGTAGGGTTCCTTCTTGTCGATGATCTTTGCTTTCACTTGATTTTTCCAGGCGGCCAACGCGTCGCTAAACTTGGTCATGACGTGTGTTTATCTTCTTCATTGCCGAGTCCTCATCTGGATCTTCATAATCCTTCTCATTCCGGCCCGGGAACAAGAATATCTGGTGAAACTTCTTTAGGAGGGAGCTCCTCATATTTTCTATCTTCTGTAGTTTCTCATCGTTGATGGTGGCGGTTGTCCGTACGATGCAGCCTATTTGATTACTGTAGCATCGACGCGCTTCCTCGGGCGCCTTTGGCTCAAAATTGTCGTCGTCCACCTCCGTGACCACCAGTCTAGTACTCCTGAGTTTGTTAGGAGGCTGTTGCCTCTTTGCTTTTGGTTCTACACCGGCTCCGCTCCCCGAGGCAGCGCCGGTCTTAGTCTCAGCGCCGGTCTCGATGCCGGTCTGAGTCTCAACGCCAGTCCCAATCTCAGCACTGGTCTCAGTCTCAGCGCCGGTCTCAGTCTCATCGGCAAGGCTCAAAAATTCGTCTGCCACCCGGTAAACGTCGTCGCAATCACCAGAACTCTGACCTTCATCGTTGCTAGCCATGTTTCCTACGATTAAATCTAGTCAATTAATTCTAGACCTAATAAAATGAATAATGACATAAAAAGGCCTATTGTTTTGCAGGAACGTTGACTCCTTCCCGGTGCGGCAAATCCCGGGCACTTGATATGTCCTAGTTTGTAGCACAAGTCGTGCCGAAATTCACGGAAAATTTCGGCATGACCTTTGCTAAAAAGTGGACAAATCGAGAACCTGAATTTTGCCGGAACGGAAATGAATCAACATTCCGGCAAAACATAGGCCACTCGGCTTCATTCCATGGAAACAACAAAAGGCCACTTGGGCAGAATCGAACCACTTCAATGTCGATTATGATCAATGAGCAAACACAATTGAGGATTTTTCATATATCATGACCACTTCAAATTGTATCTCCTAGTGTTTGACACTTCAAGAAAATCTACAAATCTCATGCTCTCTGAAACTCAATTCAAAAACGAAAAATATAGATGGAGGTAGATGTGGCGAGGAAGGCAGGGCGTCTCTGTCAAAGCCCTAGTTAAGCATATACAATTTTTTCCTACGGCGAGGGAGGCAGGGGCATCTCTGTCAAAGCCCTATCTAAATTATTTTCCTAACTAAATTAACCTAACTAAATTCTTTTCCTAACTAAATTAACCTAACTAATTTAGAGAGAGAGAGAGAGGAGGGGTGGGGGCTTACAGAGGATGGCTCCTATGGTGGCGCGGGAGGCAGTGGTGGCGAGGGAGGCAGAGGCATCTCTGGTGACGACGAGGGAGGCAGTTGTGGCGAGGGAGGATCCGGTGGCGTCGACTGCGGCTCCGGTGGCGTTGATGAGGTCGCGCGGCTCCGATGGCGTTGGGGGCGACTCCAGTGGCGTCGATGGTGCGCGGTTCTGGTGGCTCCGGGGGCGTCGACGTTGGCAGGAGACGGCGGTGAAGTGGGGAAACGGTGAATCGGGCAGACGGCAGCGGGGTGGGCGCGGGATTTGGGGGATAAGTGGTGTCCGGTGGGCGGTTTTTTGGTTAAGTCAAACTTAGCGGTAGCGCTTTTCGCGAAACGCGCTATAGCTAAGTTAGCTATAGCGATTTTCACGAAACGCGCTACTGCTATAGCTATGTAATTTCCTTCATATTTCTTATTTCCTTTTCTGTTTCTACAGCGGGGGTCTAGGACACGCGCTGCAACTACGTTAGCTATAGCGCCTCCTACGAACAGACGCTACTGCTATGCCTTTCTCCTTTTTTCGCTTTTTCATTTATTTTCCTCTACATTTTATTTTTCCTTTCTCCTTTTCTATTTCTTTCTTTTTCATTTAATTTTCCATTTGTTTTTTATTTTATTTTATTTCCATTAGCAGTAGCGCTCTCCGCGCAAAACGCGTTGCTACTTATGTCCTAGCGGTAGCGCGCTTCTCCCAAGACCGCTACTGCTATGCGTAGCCTATCTTTTTAGCAATGGGAATATTAGTGGTAGCATTTTTTCATGTGCACGCGCTACTGCTACTGTTGTATCTGTAGCGCGGTTTCCGCACAAACGCTACTGCTATTTAGCACTAGCGCCCATTTTTGACACGCGCTACTGCTAAATTTTTGTGTATAAGGTTTTCCCTAGTAGTGTATGGAGAAAGCAATAGCATTAAACTAAACGATCATTGTGCTAAGATAACAGATGGGTCTAGTCCATCACATCATTCTCTAATGATGTGGTCCCGTTCATCAAATGACAACACATGTCTATGGCTAGGAAACTTAACCATCTTTGATTAACGAGCTAGTCTAGTAGAGGCATACTAGGGACACTCTGTTTGTCTATGTATTCACACGTGTACTAAGTTTCCGGTTAATACAATTCTAGCATGAATAATAAACATTTATCATGATACAAGGAAATATAAATAACAACTTTATTATTGCCTCTAGGGCATACTTCCTTCAGGTGGAAGCCGACGATGGGCCACTTTCAACTGATAAAAAGTCGCAATGGAGTCAAAATAAACATATCATCGGTGTTTGTATTTAATATACGAGGGCTGCCTTCTATAATCATCGTTATAAAGCCATAAATATGCATCAATTTGACTTAAGATTTTGGCCAAGCTGGGTTGCTGATACGTCTGCAACGTATCTATTATTTTTTATTGTTCCATGCTATTATATTATCTGTTTTGGATGTTTAATGGGATTTATTATACACTTTTATATTATTTTTGGGACTAACCTACTAACCAAAGGCCTTGTGCAAATTGCTATTTTTTTTGCCTATTTCAGTGTTTCGTAGAAAAGAAATATCAAACGGAATCCAACCGGAATGAAACCTTTGGGAGAGTGATTTTGGAACAAACGCAATCCAGGAGACTTGGAGTGGACGTCAAGGAAGCATCGAGGAGGCCACGAGGCAGGGAGGCGCGCCCAGGGGGCAGGCGCGCCGCCACCCTCGTGGCCCCCTCGTGGCTTCCCTGAACGACTTCTTTCGCCTATATATACTCATATACCCTGAAAACATCCAAGAGCACCACGAAACCCTATTTCCACCGCCGCAACCTTCTGTACCCAAGAGATCCCATCTTGGGGCCTTTTCCGGAGCTCCGTCGAAGGGGGAATCGATCACAGAGGGCTTCTACATCAACACCATAGCCTCTCCGATGATGTGTGAGTAGTTTACCATAGACCTTCGGGTCCATATATAGTTATTAGCTAGATGGCTTCTTCTCTCTCTTTGGATCTCAATACAAAGTTCTCCTTGATCTTCTTGGAGATCTATTCGATGTAATTCTTTTTGCGGTGTGTTTGTCGGGATCTGATGAATTTTGGGTTTATGATCAAGATTATCTATGAACAATATTTGGTTCTTCTCTTAATTCTTTTATGCATGATTTGTTATCTTTGCAAGTCCCTTTGAATTATCAGTTTGGTTTGGCCTACTAGATTGATCTTTCTTGCAATGGGAGAAGTGCTTAGCTTTGGGTTCAATCTTGCGGTGTCCTTTCCCAGTGACAGCAGGGGCAACAAGGCACGTATTGTATTGTTGCCATCGAGGATAAAAAGATGGGGTTTATATCATATTGCTTGAATTTATCCCTCTACATCATGTCATCTTGCCTAATGCGGTACTCTGTTCTTATGAACTTAATACTCTAGATGCATGTTGGATAGTGGTCAATGTGTGGAGTAATAGTAGTAGATGCAGAATCGTTTCGTTCTACTTGTCGCGAAAGTGATGCCTATATACATGGTCGTGCCTAGATATTCTCATAATTATGCACTTTTCTATCAATTGCTCGACAGTAATTTGTTCACCCACCGTAATACTTATGCTATTTTGTGAGAAGCCACTAGTGAAACCTATGGCCCCCGAGTCTATTTTCCATCATATAAATTTCCAGTCTATTTTACTTTGCAATCTTTACTTTCAATCTATATCATAAAAATACCAAGTGGCCATGAAGGGATTGACAACCCCTTTATCGCGTTGGTTGCAAGGTTCTTATTTGTTTGTGTAGGTGCGAGGCGACTTACGTGTAGTCTCCTACTGCATTGATACCTTGGTTCTCAAAAACGAAGGGAAATACTTATGCTACTTTGCTGCATCACCCTTTCCTCTTTAAGGGAAAACCAACGCAGTGCTCAAGAGGTAGCAGTTGCCTGGCTCCTGTCCTTACCCCTACGTTCCCGATTGTTCGGCTAGGCGGTAAAGGGAGCACCTTTGTGATTGTTAATATCGGGTCATCCAAGTTAGTACCTCACACTGGGTGAAGCCGAAAGCTAGCGATCTTAAAGGATATAATTGGTCAGTAATGACGGAAGTGAAAATTTAGGTTTGCTAAAGACCACATAGTTCGGGAACTTTCCCCAAACTAAATCCTCAATATTTTTCTCCCGCATTGATCGGAGGTGAGGTTTCATGATCATGGTCGGCATGACAACCCAAAGAAAGGAACCGATAGCGGAACTATTTTCTTTGGAAGATGTTTCTTACATTAAATAGTAATATATATCCGCATACCTTTGTTTATAAACCCGTATGGCCGGATTTCCTTGTTTGTCGTAAATCTTTGCCCTCATAAAGGCTTTATAAAGTGGGACAAACACTCCCTGGCTACTAGCCGAGGAGGTTGAAGCCGACGGTCGGTTAACAAGGTTTTGTATAGTGCGGATCCGAGCATTAATGATGTACAGTACTTGGATACGTAGAATCATTACACATAATTTGTGACTTTACTCCAGATATTGATCCTTAATTCGGCCACCCGTGCCCACATTAAGGCTCGGGGGCTACTGGACTTCGGGCTTATCATTTACTAATATTAAAGGGGCACATTGATCCCCTGATCTAGTGTTGCCACCAGACCAATGTCTCAGGGGCTACTGCATTGCCTATTCAACACAGAAAATTCAAAGTGCACAGTGTTCGGCTTGACCGAACTATGGGTAAATGCGTCTTCGGACAACAATAGGTACCACCTGGGACTTATCCGGCATCAAGCTAATATATTACGGCGACTTCTCAAAACCCTCTCTCAAGGGCCCGTCTGCCGATCACTATCTCCTCTAATGTGCATCTCAAATTTTAGGCCGAGACACACCTTGAGGGCTACTAGCCATATATCTCATCAATAAATAAATTGCATCAATCGGAAATAAATCCACAAACAATCAGCCCAAGCCCGATGTGGTACATCACCTTGGAAGCAGTCCGGCATAAAACTCAGTTGCGAGCGGCTTGCTCCATAGAGAACTTTTTCAGCGTTAAGCTCGGGTAACCTCCTTCAAACCTTTTTAAACACGAGGTAATCTATGACACTTCGGATATAGTCCGGTGTTGGAGCTCGGATACATCCCGACATTGGAGCTCGGAAGCGGTCCAACGTTGGTGTTCGACTGCAAAGGATACCTTGGATGCAGTCCGTCCTTGGAGCTCGGACGCAAGAGGACACCGCCGCACGGGAACAACTTCAAACCCGAGGTGTGGCGTAAAAAATAACAAGGCATTGCTAAAGGCTAAAAACTTAAAGGGGCTCCTCGGATACCCGACGTGTAAACTCTTCGGATTCACTTCGGCGATCCTCAAGATCGAAGATGAGAAGATTTGTTGAACCAGTTTTCAAGACCGACGCCCGAAGATGAATAACAGTTTGGAAGAATCGAGAAGCGTCCCCAACTTGAAGACTGGTTCAGGGGGCTACTGACAGTGTCCTGGACTAGGGGGTACTCACCACGTCATCTCTCGATCATGTGGATCGGGCCGAGGACCCCCATGGCGGTTCACTCATGGGCCACTTCGGGCAGTCCATGCCGCATACAAGGAGGTTTCCACAAGACTTGGTGCACAAGCCGAGGACTCTCCTAAAATCCTAGGCCTCTGGTGTGTTATATAAACCAAGGCCAGGCTAGTCAATAGGACATCTAATATTCATTAGAACAATCTCATGGTAGACACATGTACTCTGTACTATCTCCCATATGAATACAATCAAAAGCATGACGTGGTTTTTTTACCTCCATTAAGAGGGCCCGAACCTGGGTAAAATCCCATGTCCATGTTATCATCGCTTCAAGACGCCTAGCTTAGGACCCCTACTACGAGATATGCCAGATATAGAACCAACAACGACCGCTATGGGAAAGGAGGCTGCAAGGGGCAGCAGTAGGCCACCAACGCCGGGGGGGCGCCCGGGCCACCTAGGCCCTACCCACGTAACCGTGGACGTTCGGGAGAACCCATGGATGGGTGTCGTCCATGCATACTCCATGCAGGTGCCCCGCGCACCGGTTGCCGACATCCTCGGTCCATGTCCAGCCGCTCATCACGTCTACCATGCTGCCCCGTAGCCGTACGGGGCGTACCCAGTGCTCCTGCATCCTCCCTAACAGCAGGCCGAGGCGTACTCCTTTAACTCAGCACCGTTGTCGTGCCCCTGAGCCCTAGGACCCAGCTCTCCTAGCTGCACTTCACACCACCCCTACACCGAACAACTACACCAGCAGAGGTGACTAGTACATGGACACCGGAGTGAGAGCCCGTATATATGTCTACCCATCTTGGTAACCTCGTCACTTCTTTTCCCACTAACATCTCTACCCGCATCACTGTTGGTGATGGTTTATCTCTTGCGATTACACATATTGGACATGCATCTTTTCCATCTTATTCTACTCCACTCACTATGTCCAACATACTTGTATCCCCTGAACTCATCAAGAACCTTGTTCCCGTTCGCTATCTTACTTGTGAAAATCCCGTTACCATTGAATTTGACGAGTGTGGTTTTTCTGTGGAGGACGCCCGTACCCGAATGGTTCTTCACCAATGTGACAACCCCGACGAGATCTATCCGGTTCACCCGGCATCCTCTACCAACACTGCCACCGCACTACTCGCTCTCACTGCCGGTGTGGACCTTTGGCACACTGCACACTCGTTTGCGTCACCCCAATCCTGCTATACTTCATCATATTCTTAGGAGTTTCCTTTCACTTGTAATAAAGTCCACGACCACACTTGTCATGCTTGTTGTGTCGGCAAACACGTTTGTCTTCCCTTTTAGCGAATCCTCCACCATCGCTTCATATCCATTTCAGTTAATTCATAGCGATGTTTGGACCTCTCTTATTGCAAGTAACTCAGGCTATCTTTATTATCTTGTCATTTTAGATGGCTTCTCTCGCTATATGTGGACTTCTCCTCTATGGAAAAAAAATCTGATGTTCTCTTTACACTTACAGGTTTTTACTCATATGTCACTACGCACTTTGCCCACCTCATTCTTGAGTTTCAAACTGACAATGGGAAAGAGTTCAATAATCTTATTTTACACACGTGCTACTATATTCGGTCTAATATGTCCCTACACTTTGTAGCAAAACAGGCGTGTTGATCGTCTACTTCGCACTCTAAACAATTGCATTTGTACGATGTTGTTTCATGCCAATGTACCTCCCTGTTTTTGGCCAGATGTCCTTGCCATGATGTCTCTTTTGATCAACATCCAGCCCTGTCGCGCTCACTAGAATTATGCACCACACCACTTGCTTTAGGGCATTCCTCCATCTGATGATGGACTTCGAGTTTTTGGATGTCTCTGTTATCCTAGCATCGCATCCACTTCCCACATAAGCTCGCTTGGGTTCCCTCGCGTGCATCTTTCTTGGTTACCCCTCCAACACCAAGGGCTACCGGTGCTACGATCCTATCTCTCATCATGTGATCACCTTGAGACACATCTACTTTGACGAGAAAGTGTTATCATTTCAGCAGGTACCACCAACTGATGCACCAACATCGTCATCACTGCCTCTCCTTGGCAGGTCTTCACCGATGCTGCAGCAATCTCGTAGGGGCGCCCATGACTGCTTGCGGCTCTCTGGCGCTGACTTTGAAAACGGCTACCATGGCAGTCGATTAAGCGTCTACTTCAGTTGCCATGACAGCCACTTCGCTTGTTGTTATGGCTGCCACGGTAGGATTTGCTCTGCCATCTCTAGTTTTCTACCATGGTAGCACTTCGACTTCAGCCGCCTTGGGCATGGCTTCAGAGGCCTTGGGCACATCCTTGGCAGCCTCGGACGCCTTGGCCCCGGCCTTGGCTACCTCGTGCTCAGCCTCCCGCGTCCCCTCGTCGGATCAGTCTACATCGACCATGTCGGGTTAGGCCTCACGCTCATCCACGCCGGCCGGTGTGTCTCTGGCCTCATCGCCAACAGGCCGGTCGCTCGCCTCGACGCCTGATACGTTTCCAGTGTATCTATAATTTTTGATTGTTCCATGCTATTATATTATCTATTTTGGACGTTTAATGGGCTTTAATATACTCTTTTATATTATTTTTGGGACTAACCTATTAACCGGAGGCCCAATGCCAGTTTCTGTTTTTTTGCCTATTTTTAGAGTTTTGCAGAAAAGGAATACCAAACAGAATCCAAACGGAATGAAACCTTCGCGATGATCTTTGTTGGACCGAAAGCAAACGAGAAGACTTGGAGTTGAAGTCTGGAACGCCACGAGGAGGCCACGAGGCAGGAGGGCGCGCCCAGTGGGGTAGGCGCGCCCCCACTCTTGTGGGCCCCTCCTAGCTCCACCGACATACTTCTTCCGCGTATATATACTCTTATACCCTAGATCGATCATAGAGAGCCACGTAACCACTTTTCCATCGCCGCAACCTTCTGTACCCGTGAGATCCCATCTTGGGGCCTTTTCCGGCGGTCTGCCGGAGGGGGGATTGATCACGGAGGGCTTCTACATCCACACCATAGCCTCTCCGATGAAGTGTGAGTAGTTTACCACAGACCTTCGGGTCCATAGTTATTAGCTAGATGGCTTCTTCTCTCTCTTTGATTATCAATACAAAGTTCTCATCGATGTTCTTGGAGATCTATTCGATGTAATACTCTTTTGCGGTGTGTTTGCCGAGATCCAATGAATTGTGGGTTTATGAACAAGATTATCTATGAATATTATTTGGTTCTTCTCTGAATTCTTATATGCATGATTTGATATCTTTGCAAGCCTCTGTGAATTATCGATTTAGTTTGGCCTACTAGATTGATCTTTCTTGCAATGGGAGAAGTGCTTAGCTTTGGGTTCAATCTTGCGGTGTCCTTTCCCAGTGACAGTAGGGGCAGCAAGGCACATATTGTATTGTTGCCATCGAGGATAAAAATATGGGGTTTATATCATATTGCTTGAGTTTATCCCTCTACATCATGTCATCTTGCTTAAAGCATTACTCTGTTCTTATGAACTTAATACTCTAGATGCATGCTGGATAGCGGTCGATGTGTGGAGTAATAGTAGTAGATGCAGAATCATTTCGATCTACTTGACACGGACGTGATGCCTATATTCATGATCATTGCCTAAATATTCTCATAACTATGTGCTTTTCTATCAATTGCTCGGCAGTAATTTGTTCACCCACCGTAATACAAGCTATCTTCAGAGAAGCCACTAGTGAAACCTGTGGCCCCCGAGTCTCATTCTTATTATATTGCATCTCTTTTATTTACATCGCATCTCATTTACTATTTTTCAATCTTTACTTTCCAATCTATACAACAAAAATACAAAAAATATTTACTTTACTATCTTTATCAGATCTCACTTTTGCGAGTGACTGTGAAGGGATTGACAACCCCTTTATCGCGTTGGTTGCAAGGTTCTTGATTATTTGTGCAGGTACTAGGTGACTTGTGCATTGTCTCCTACTGGATTGATACCTTGGTTCTCAAAAACCAAGGGAAATATTTACGCTACTTTGCTGCATCACCCTTTCCTCTTCAAGGGAAAACCAACGCATGCTCAAGAGGTAGCAAGAAGGATTTCTGGCGCCGTTGCCGGGGAGATCTACGCCAAGTCAAGACATACCAAGTACCCATCATAAACTCTTCTCCCTCGCATTACATTCTTTGCCATTCGCCTCTCGTTTTCCTCTCCCCCACTTCTAAAATGATTTTCGAAAACATTTGCCTTTTCTTCGCCCCTTTTCTATTCGTCTCTTTTCGCTTGCTTCTGTTGTGCCGGTTTGCTTTGGTGGCTTTGCCAAAAGGCTTTGATCCTCACCTTAGAAGGTTGGAAGAAATTGAAAACAACGTTAGAAGCTTCATGTCTTTGCAATTTGAGCATAATAATTTCTTCAGAAACGAGTTTAAAGAACAAAAGATTTTATGGAATACATGAATAAAGAGGTCGATGATATGTCTAAAGAATTTTATGGTTTGAAATATCAGTTTCCTCATCTTGAAATTTTAGTGGGCCAAATTCCGGATAAGCAAGCCACCATAGTTAATAAGATGGCCGCTAAACCAGAAGATTTTCATGTAGTGATGATGAAGATCTAAAAGTGATTGATGTGACTACTATTAAATATTTGTTTTCCAATATGAATCTTGATAAAGATGGGACTGGAGATGAGTCAATTTTAGTTAAAAGGCGTGCCAATGATTCGGAGTTTTTAGATCTTGATGCAAAAATTAATAAAAGTGGGATTGAAGAGGTCAAAACTTTACATAGCAATGAACTCACTATTTTGGATTTCAAGGAATTTAATTATCATAACGCTCTTTAATAGATTGTATTTCCTTGTTACAATCCGTGTTAAATTTTCCTCATGCTTATAATTAAAATAAAACTTTTACTAAACATATCATTGATGCTTTAATGCAATCCTATGAAGAAAAGCTTGAACTAGAAGTTTCTATCCCTAGAAAACTTTATGATGAGTGGTAACCTACTGTTAAAATTAATATTAAAGATTATGAATGATATGCTTTATGTGATTTGGTTGCTAGTGTTTCAACGATTCCAAAAACTTTGTGTGATGTGCTAGGTTTTCGGGAATTTGATGATTGTTCCTTACATTTGCATCTTGCGGATTCCACCATTAAGAAACCTATCGGAATGATTAATGATGGTCTTATTGTTGCAAATAGGAATTATGTGCCCGTAGATTTCATTGTTATTGATATCGATTGCAATCCTACATGTCCTATTATTCTTGGTAGACCTTTTCTTAGAACGATTGGTGCAATTATTGACATGAAAGAAGGAAATATTAGATTCCAATTTCTGTTAAGGAATGGCATGGAAATCTTTCCTAGGAAGAAAATTAAATTTCCTTATGAATCTATTATGAGAGCCACTTATGGATTGAATACCAAAGATGACAATACCTAGATCTATTCTTGTTTTTATGCCTAGCTAGGGGCGTTAAACGATAGCACTTGTTCGGAGGCAACCCAATTTTATTTTTGTTCTTTGCTTTTTGTTCCCATTTAGTAATAAATAATTCATCTAGCCTCTGTTATGATAGTGTTTTTTATGTTCTAATTAGTGTTTGTGCCAAGTAAAGCCTTTAGGATCTCTTGGGTGATTGTTGTTTGATCTTGCTGATAAAAACAGAAAGTATGCGCTCACGAAAATAATTTTCAATTCTTACCAGAGAGCGATAAAATACCAATTCCAACTTAAGTAGATCAACGTACAAATCATCCTGGTCGTCCTAGTTTTTCATAATTTTTGGAGTTACAGAATTATTCGAAACCTACAGATTTCTACAGACTGTTCTGTTTTTGACAAATTCTGTTTTTCGTGTGTTGTCTGCTTATTTTGATGCATCTATGGCTAGTATCGGGGGGTATGAATTATAGAAAAGTTGGAATACAGTAGGTTTAACACCAATATAAATAAATAATGACTTCATTACAGTACCTTAAAGTGGTGGTTTATTTTCTTATACTAACGGAGCTCATGAGATTTTTCTGTTGAAGTTTTGTGTTGTGACGTTTTCAAGTTTTTGGGTAAAGATTTGATGGATTTTGGAATAAGGAGTGGCAAGAGCCTAAGATTGGGGATTTCCAAGTAACCCCAAGGTAAAATTCAAGGACAACCAAAAGCCTGAGCTTGGGGATGCCCCGGAAGGCATCCCCTCTTTCGTCTTCGTCTATCGGTAACTTTACTTGAGGCTATATTTTTATTCACCACATGATATGTGTTTTGCATGGAGCGTCTTGTATGATTTGATTCTTTGCTTTTTAGTTTACCACAATCATCCTTGTTGTACACCCTTTCGGGAGAGAAATGCATGAAACGGAATTTATTAGAATACTCTATGTGCTTCACTTATATCTTTTGAGCTAGATAATTTTGCTCTAGTGCTTCACTTATATATTTTTAGAGCACGTTAGTGGTTTTATTTTATAGAAATTATTGATCTCTCATGCTTTACTTATATTATTTTGACAGTCTTTTAGAACAGCATGGTAATTTGCTTTGGCTATAAAATTAGTCCTAATATGATGGGCATCCAGGATGGGTATAATAAAAACTTTCATATAAAGTGCATTGAATACTATGAGAAGTTTGATTCCTTATGATTGTTTTGATATATGGAGATGGTGATATTAGAGACATGCTAGTTGAGTAGTTGTGAATTTGAGAGATACTTGTGTTAAAGTTTGTGTTCCCGTAGGTTGCACGTATGGTGAACCGTTATGTGATGAAGTCGGAGCATGATTTATTTTTTGTTTGTCTTCCGTATGAGTGGCGGTCGGGGACGAGCGATGGTCTTTTCCTACCAAGCTATCCCCCTAGGAGCTTGTGTGTAGTTCTTCGTTTCGATAACTAATAGATTTTTGCAATAAGTATGTGAGTTCTTTATGACTAATGTTGAGTCCATGGATTATACGCACTCTCACCCTTCCACCATTGCTAGCCTCTCTAGTACCGCGCAACTTTCGCCGGTACCATAAACCCACCATTTACCTTCCTTAAAACAGCCACCATACCTACCTATTATGGCATTTCCATAGCCATTTTGAGATATATTGCCATGCAACTTTCCACTGTTCCGTTTATTATGACACGCTTCATCATTGTCATATTGCTTTGCATGATCATGTAGTTGACACCGTATTTGTGGCAAAGCCACCGTCCATAATTTTTCATACATGTCACTCTTGATTCATTGCACATCCCGGTACACCGCCGGAGGCATTCACATAGAGTCATATTTTGTTCTAAGTATCGAGTTGTAATTCTTGAGTTGTAAGTAAATAAAAGTGCGATGACTATCATTATTAGAGCACTGTCCCATGAGAGGAAAGGATGATGGAGACTATGATTCCCCCACAAGTCAGGATGAGACTCTGGACAAAAAATAAAAAAAGGAAAAAAGAGAAAAGGCCCAAATAAAAAAATGAGAGAAAAAGAGAGAAGGGGCAATGCTACTATCCTTTTTCCACACTTATGTTTCAAAGTAGCACCATGATCTTCATGATAGAGAGTCTCCTATTTTGTCACTTTCATATACTAGTGGGAATTTTCTTTGTAGAACTTGGCTTGTATATTCCAATGATGGGCTTCCTCCAAATGCCCTAGGTCTTCGTGAGCAAGCGAGTTGGATGAACACCCACTTAGTTTGTTTTTTAGCTTTCATACACTTATAGCTCTAGTGCATCCGTTGCATGGCAATCCCTACTCACTCACATTGATAACTATTGATGGGCATCTCCAGAGCCCATTGATACGCCTAGTTGATGTGAGACTATCTTCTCATTTTTGTCTTCTCCACAACCACCATTCCATTCCACCTATAGTGTTATGTCCATGGCTCACGCTCATGTATTGCGTAAAGATTGAAAAAGTTTGAGAACATCAAAAGTATGAAACAATTGCTTGGCTTGTCATCAGGGTTGTGCATGATTTAAATATTTAGTGTGATGAAGATAGAGCATAGCCAGACTATATGATTTTGTAGGGATAGCTTTCTTTGGCCATGTTATTTTGAGAAGACATGATTACTCTATTAGTACGCTTGAAGTATTATTATTTTATGTCAATATTAAACTTCTATTTTGAATCTTTTGGATCTGAAAATTCATGCCACAATAAAGAAATTACATAGATAATTATGTTAGGTAGCATTCCACATCAAAAATTATGTTTTATCATTTACCTACTCGAGGATGAGCAGGAATTAAGCTTGGGGATGCTTGATACGTCTCCAACGTATCTATAATTTTTGATTGTTCCATGCTATTATATTATCTGTTTTGGATGTTTAATAGGATTTAATATGCTCTTTTATATTATTTTTGGGACTAACCTATTAACCGGAGGCCCAGTGCCAATTTCTGTTTTTTTTTGCCTATTTTAGAGTTTCGCAGAAAAGGAATACCAAATGGAATGAAACCTTCGCGATGATTGAGGGGGTCCTGGACTAAGGGGTCCTCGGGCGTCCGGACTGTTAGCCATGGGCCGGACTGATGGGCTATGAAGATACGAAGACCGAAGATTTTACCCGTGTCTGGATGGGACTCTCCTTGGCATGGAAGGCAAGCTTGGCGACCGGATATGTAGATTCATTTCTTTGTAACCGACCTTGTGTAACCCTAGATCCTCCCGGTGCTTATATAAACCGGAGGACTTAGTTCGGAGAGGAGGAGAATTCATTATCATAGCCATACAAGCTAGACCTTTAGGGTTTAGCCATTACGATCTCGAGGTAGATCAACCCTTGTAATACTCATACTCATCAATATCAATCAAGCAGGGCCCGAACCTGGGTAAACATCGTGTCCCTTGTCTCCTATTACCATCGACCTTAGATGCACAGTTCGGGACACCCTACCCGAGATCCGCCGGTTTTGCACCGACATTGGTGCTTTCATTGAGAGTTCCATTGTGCTGTCGCCAAAAGGATTGATGGCCCCTTCAATCGTCAATAATGACACTATCCAAGGAGAAACTTTCCTCCCCGGACAGATCTTCGTGTTCGGCGGCTTCGCACTGCGGGCCAACTCATGTGGCCACCTGGAGCGGATTGATAGCTATGCCCCTGGCCATCAGGTCAGTTTTTGGAGCTTGAACTACGTTGCGGACATCCGTGGAGACTTGATCTTCGCCGGATTTGAGACCGCGACTGCCACCCCCGGTCACCCCGATGATCATGACCTAAATCTGTCATCAGACCGCATCCAGTAGATCGCCCGTGTAATCGCTCTGGCCTTAGAGCCGGAGCAGACTGCCCCATCCGAGGACGGGAGGATCAACCCCACCACGGAGGCCACAGATTCCACGGCGTTGGAGCCACACATAGACTTAACCTCTCACGATGTCTTTGTCACCGGAACTCCAGACTTGTCTCCGGTCATAAGTTCTGAACCACGTGAGCCCGCGGACGCCGAACTTGATCATTTATCGACCTTCGAATTTAGCACCGCAGATATCTTCCAGCACTCACCTTTGGGCGATGTGCTACACTCATTAAAAAATCTGTCCTTGGCAGAGGAATCACATACAAACTATATCTGGTTCGAACTAGGGGCTGATGGTGGAGAATTTTGCTTCCCACCCGCCACCCACTTCATAGACATGGTCGAGGATTTGACCGACACACTTGATTACAACTCTGAGGACATCGACGGTATGGATGACGATGCAGAGAAAAAGAGGCCCGGAACCCGCCGTTCATCGGACGTTGGACGGCCACTTCCTCGTACGATGTATACATGGTGGATGCACTACAGAAGAACATCGGTGATGATAAGGAAGATCCAGCTGAGGATAAACCTTCTGAAATACAATCCAAGCACCGGCGTCAGTGAAGCCGCTCCAAGACACTCCGTAGTAAAGACAGCAACACCGGCACAGGAGAAGATAACACTCTGGAAGGTGCCGAAGACAACGAAGACCCCGTTGAAACAACTAATGAACAAGATGAACGGGAAGATGGGCAGGCTAGCCCTGGTAACCAGGCCACACACGAAGACTCAGAGGACGGAAGTTATCTTCCGCTCTCCAAGGATGAGGTGAGCCTCGGCACCGATGATTTCATCGTGCCCGAGGAACCTCTTGAGCAGGAGCGCTTCAAGCGCCAACTAATCGCCACTGCAAGGAGCCTGAAAAAGAAGCAATAGCAGCTTCAAGCTGACCAAGATCTGCTCAATGATAAATGGACCGATGTCCTAGCAGCCGAAGAATACGGCCTCAAGCGCCCAACCAAAAGCTACCCAAAGTGCAAATTGCTACCTTAGTTTGACGAGGAGGCGCTGGAATACATACCTCCATCGTACAATGTGGCTGACCGACCACCACGTGGTTGGGACAAAACGACAACTCACGCCGAACACCAGCCAGCCCCGCCTCATCGCACAGGTAGAGGTAAATTAGCCCACGGTCATACATATGACCTCCGACAAAACCTGAACAATAAAGCAGGACATACTAGATCAATCTACGGATCGCGAGGACGTGCCTCGACACGCGACGATGGCCACCTGTTCGGACGTGACAAACTTAGTCATGCACGGGCTGAAAACCGTAGACGGACTCCATCAGAGCTACGTCGCGATACGGCCCGATATAGAGGCACCGCACACCCTCATTGCTTCACTGATGAGGTCCTGGATCATGAATTCCCAGAAGGGTTCAAACCCATGAATATATAATCATACAATGGAACTAAGGGAGTCCTGGATTAGGGGGTCCTCGGACAGCCGGACTATGTCCTTCGCCCGGACTATTGGACTATGAATATACAAGATTGAGACTTCGTCCCGTGTTCGGGTGGGACTCTCCTTTGCGTGGAAGGCAAGCTTGGCAATTCGGATATGTAGATCGCCTTCCTTGTAACTGACTCTGTGTAACCCTAGCTCCCTTAGGTGTCTATATAAACCGGAGGGTTTAGTCCGTAGAACAACAACAATCATATTCATAGGCTATCTTCTAGGGTTTAGCCTCCACGATCTCGTGGTAAATCAACTCTTGTAATACTCATACCATCAAGATCAATCAAGCAGGACGTAGGGTATTACCTCCATCGAGAGGGCCCGAACCTCGGTAAACATTGTGTCCCCCGCCTCCTGTTACCATCCGCCTTAGACGCACAGTTCGGGACCCCCTACCCGAGATCCGCCGGTTTTGACACCGACATTGGTGCTTTCATTGAGAGTTCCACTGTGCCGCCACGATAAGGTTTGATGGCTCATCTTGTTGTCAAGGACAACATTACCTCGGGGGAGCCCTGGCTGTAGGCCAAACTCTCTGACTAGGCGGCTTCATCATGACCGCCCGTTCGGCCGTCGCGCCGACGATGACTTCTCGGGTCATCAAAAACAGCCTCCACGTCGGCTCGGGATCCGCCGAGCAGATGGATCCAATACAGCTCTCTTCCCTGAACGAGCTCTTGGATCGCATCGCCGCCCTGGGAGTCGCAATGGACTATGATCGGATCGGGCTTAAACCCGACCAAAGGGAGATTAACTCTCCGCCGGTCACCCATCAGATAGCGGTGGTGGAGGAGCAATGTAGCAATTCTTCCTCTATTTTGAGGACAAACTATGTCCGGATTCCCGAGCTCTCCGAGCCGGATACCCGTCCATGGGAGGACATGGCCCAAGCTTCGAACCTAGAATCAGACAGTGGGCCAGAACTATTGGGCAACATTTCGGAGTCCGAACTACCAAGCTCGGAAACTCCCACGCCCTTGGGCCTCAGATCGGGTCAGGGTTCGGACCTAAATCTACCCACCCACCCAGACTCAAGTGATCTTTCTCACATTAGACAAGAGCCCCAAGAGACAGTACATCACTATTGGGCCAGATTCCTCCTTGTAATGAGCAAGGTCAAGGACTGTCGCGAGGAAGACGCAATTTCATTCTATTGCAAAAATTGCATGGAGAGGGGAATCCTCAACGCCATAAGTCACTGTTACATAGCACACTTTGCTGACTTAGCGGCCATAGTACGGAAGTACTGTGCGATGGAAAGCGCCTGGAAAACCCAAACAAAATTATGGGACCCTCCGGCTCTCACTTAACCCCCCCCCCCCCCCCGTCTAAACTAAAAGGGTGTACTCTCTTAAGTCACCCGATCCAATCACAAAGAGACAAAAGCCCACTACAGGGCATAGAACTGTATTGGAGGGATGGCTCAATGGGCCATGCAAAGTTCACAGTATAGCGGATACCATGCCAACACACAGCCTTAGAGCATGTTGGATACTCCAACAGGTGGCCAAGAGCGGCGATGATATCCTCATCAACAATACAATAGAGCACCATCCCGTGGAAAATAACAAGACAATATTGACAGTCTTCGAGACCTTCGCCTCAAATAACAGGCGCAAGCGAACATTCCGCAGCCTTGTCGAAGTCTGCCACGTTGCAGCAATAAATCCATGGAACAACACTGCCATAACCTTCAATGCCAATGACAAACCTCAATTCCAAACAGCCCGAGCACCGGCCGCTTTGGTCCTTAGTCCAATTGTGGACGGCTTCTGGCTTATTAAAGTGCTCATGGACGATGGCAGCGGATTAAACCTCATATGCGAGGAAACTCTTAGCAAAATGGAAATAGACAAGAGCCGCATTGAGCAAAGCAGCACGACCTTCAGAGGAATCATCCCTAGTCGGGAGGCACGATGTGCGGGAAAAATCACACTAGATGTGGTATTCGGCACGCCGAAGAGTTATAGGTCCAAAGAAATCACATTCCAAGTGGCCCTGTTCAGTAGCGGATACCACGCCCTTTTAGGGCGGGAGGCATTCATGATCTTCCAAGCTATACCCCATTACAGGTACATGAAGCTCAAAATGCCCGGGCCCAATGGAATCATCACTCTGGCTAGTGATCCGGACATAGCACTCTCGCCGAAAATAAAACCGCCGCACTAGCCCTTGAGGCGTTATCCGAAGCCCTTGCGGCCGAAGAACTAACTGCGCTGCGCTCCACAGTGGACAGGGACGTCTTCGCTTGGCATCCTTCAGACATGCCAGGAATCCCACGCAGGCTGGCCGAGCATAGCCTTAACATTCTAAAGGGGTTCAAGCCGGTCAAACAGACTCTTCGGCGTTTCTCTAAACCTAAGTGACAAGCCATGGGAGAAGATCTAGCCAAGTTACTCGAGGCCAGATTCATTAGAGAAATAAAACATCCGGACTGGCTAGCAAACCTGGTGATGGTACCAAAGAAGGACAAATCCTAGCGCCTATGTGTCGATTTCAAGGACCTTAACAAGGCTTGCCCCAAGGATCCCTTCCCCCTCCCCCGCATTGATCAAATTATCTATGCTACCGCAGGACACGACTCATTGTGCTTCCTCGACGCATACTCCGGATACCATCAAATTAAGATGGCGGAGCCCGATCAGGCCGCAACGGCATTCATCACTCCATACGGCTCCTTCTATTTTAACACCATGCCTTTTGGGCTCAAAAACGCCGGTGCAACCTATCAACGCATGATTCAGACATGCCTGGAAACACAAATCGGCAAAACAGTGGAGACATACATAGACGATGTGGTCATTAAAACAAGACACGTCAAATCCTTAATAGATGACTTGAGGCTCACGTTCGACAATCTCCGAACATATGACATCAAGCTCAATCCGGAAAAATGCGTTTTCGGCGTGCCCGCTGGAAAGCTCTTGGGCTTCATCGTCTGCAATAGAGGAATCGAAGCAAATCAGTCTAAAATCTGAGCTTTGTCACAGTTGGATGCGTGGCTGCCTTAAGCCGCTTTATCTCCCGATTAGGAGAAAAGGCACTACCTCTTTATCGCCTTCTTCGACGCACTGAACACTTTGAGTGGACGGATGTGGCCACGGCCGGATTGGAAGAAATAAAAGCCGTATTGGCCACCAACCCAATCTTGGCCGCGCCAAATGTCGGCGAACCAATGCTGTTATATATAGCGGCAACACACCAAGTTGTAAGCGCAGTGCTCGTCGTCGAATGAGAGACGGACGGACATAAGTTCCCGCTTCAAAAGACGGTATACTACGTATCCACCGTCCTCACTCCATGCAAATCATGGTACCCACATTATCAAAAGATAGCATACGCGGTCTTCATGGCATCCCGGAAACTACGACACTACTTTCAAGAGTGTTCAATTATAGTGGCCTCCGAAGTACCACTCAACGACATAATAAACAACCGCGATGCCACGGGCCGGATTGCTAAATGCGCTATCGAGCTCCTCCCGTTCGACATAACAAATAAACCACGGCGAGCCATTAAGTCACAAGTACTGGCTGATTTCATCGCCGAATGGACGGAAGCCGAACTCCCTAAAGAGTACGGCGCGTACTCCAATTGGATCATGCACTTTGACGGCTCTAAGATGCTGGCTGGTCTGGGGGCAGGCATCATCCTGACATCTCCCACCAGAGATACAGTCCAATACGTACTCCAAATATTATACACAGACTCCAACAATGCAGCAGAATATGAGGCCCTGTTGCATGGTGTCCGGATGGCAGTCTCCATGGGCATTCAACGCCTAGAGGTGCGGGGGATTCGAACCTCGCAATATCTCAAATAAATGGGGACTTTGACGCTAAGGACCCAAAAATGGCGGCTTACCGCAACGCCGTCCTCAAAATGTCAGCTCGGTTCAAGGGCCTCGAATTCCACCACGTGGTACGAAAGAATAATCAAGCGGCAGATATCCTTGCCCGCATCGGCGCTAAGTGCGACCCTGTCCCACCTAATATCTTCTTGGAAAGGCTGTTTAAGCCATTCGTGGTGTGGGAAGGGGAGACCGGGAAAAAAAGTCTGGATCCGGCCACAACACCAGACCTCGAACACTCTGACGTAATCGGAGGCTCCGCCACCGAAATAACACCTTCAGCCCACGTGATTATGGCTGTCATCGCCCCGTGGATAGAACCCTTCTTGGCTTACCTAAATAGGCAAGAACTCCCTGATGACCCAAACGAGGCACGTTGCATTGTGCGGCGGTCTAAAGCCTACAAGGTCCACAAGGGAGAGCTTTATAAGAAAAGCGCTACTGGAGTACTTAAAAGGTGCATCTCCGAAGAGGAAGGATGGCAACTTTTGGCAGAAATTCATGCTGGACTTGGCGGCCACCACACCGCAGCTCGGGCCCTTGTAAGCAAGGCCTTCCGTATAGGTTTTTACTGGTCGACGGCCCGAGCAGACGCACAGGACGTCGTTCAACGTTGTGTCGGTTGCCAGCTTTTTGCAAACCAAAGCCATATGCCACCTACCGCTCTCCAAACAATCCCCATTACTTGGCCCTTTGCGGTCTGGGGGCTTGATATGGTCGGAACCCTTAAAGGGGGAAGCCATAAGAAAAATACCTCTTGGTCATGGTGGATAAATTCACCAAATGGATAGAAGCCAAACCAGTTAAAACGGCCGAGTTCGGACCAGTGATAGACTTCATATCCAGGGTTATACACCGTTACGGCGTCCCCCACAGCATCATCATCGATAACGGCTCAAACTTTACAACCGACGATGTAAAAACTTGGTGCAGCAAAATGGGAATTAAGCTCGATTATGCCTCTGTATATCACCCGCAAACTAATGGTCAAGTCGAGAGAGAAAATAGTCTTATCATGAGCGGCATTAAACCCAGATTAGTGAGATCCTTGAAGGAATCAGATACGCACTGGGTGGAGGAGCTTGACTCCATACTATGGGGGCTGCGGACCACGCCGAATCGCACTACCGGATACACACCATTCTTTATGGTGTACAGCGCAGAGGCGGTACTGCCCTGCGACATCATTCATGACTCACCTCGAGTGTGCATGTACGAAGAGAAAGAAGCCGAGCTTGATCGACAGGACAGTTTGCACGCCCTGGAGGAGGAGCATGACGTGGCAAAAGCACGCTCCGCATTCTATCAGCAACAGGCTCGACGGTATCAAAGCGGAGAAGTACGGGCCAAAACTTATAACATTGGCGAACTCGTTCTACGCCTACCGGAGAAGAAAAAGGACAATCTCAAGCCCAAATGGGAAGGTCCCTTCGTTATTGACAAAGTTCTGACCGGTGGAGCATACCGTCTGTGGGACGCATCGGACAATCGACTCGAGCCAAACCCGTGGAACGCAACCAGACTCTGAAGGTTCTATGCCTAGTGCCAGACTCTGGGTTCGTCTCCTTACCTCCGTCCATTTTTTATATATCCGTTATCTATCTTTTCTTTCTTTCTATCTTCCCCTTTTCTTCACGGCCTTAAAAGGTTAAAATGTGTCTTGACTACACAATCTTGACACACTAGGCATGCTCATTATACCCGGGGGCTTCTTATATAGAAGCTTAATATAACTATGTTCCGGGCTCTATGCCCCCCACACATGTGCTACTTTTCCACATGTACCTTTTCTTCGCCATTATATGCATCGATATGACTTAAGTTTTGGCCAAGCTGGGTTCCCTGGCTCTTGTGTTTATGCCCCACGTTCCCATTAATTCGGCTAGGGCATAAGGGGAGTACCTCTGCGATTGTTACTGTCGGGTCAACCGGATGTGTACCTCAGACTGGGTGAAGCCGAAAGCTAGCATTCTTAAGGGAATATTCGGTCTGTGAACAAAAAATGACTTTTATTTATTGTAATACATACCCCCAGATGTTTATATCCTGTGTCTCTTCTCGCAGTTCGGACATGCACATTAATGCATGCGTACCCAGGGAAAGGAACCCTTAACGGAACTATTCTCCCTGGAAGATGTTTCTTACTATCCATGTAATATAACATAGCTAGTTAGGTACTTGTCTGTTCAAGCACTTATGACCCCTACGCCTGGTTTCCACGCGTACCCTGGTTTTTACATAACTGAGAAGGTATTCGGATACACTCCAGACTGTCGGGTCTGGAGGTTGAAGCGAAAAGGTCCGCCATGACAAATGATTTACAATCTGGCTAGGGACAATATATGTCACTTGAAGTACACAGTCACTTAGACTGACTAAATTCTTCTTCTATACCATCCAACAGGCTGTCTAGCCTACAATCCTGTTGGGAATACTTTGCGGCTAATTTAACCTCTTCATACACCAAACTAGCGGGAATCTCTTCCCCATCAGACCCCACAGGTCCGACCCCAGCCATGTGGTTCGGGTCAGCCTTGGTATATCACGTCTTCACCATGGCCCAAGCTTCCCTTGCACCTTGTCGGTAGGCTGATATCTTCCATAATCGGAAGCACCGCCGTTCTCCTTTGAGCATCTCTACAAGCTCCCCCATGCTTCCTGGCAGGGCCGCGGATGGCCACAAGGCTTGGGCAATGCCCTGCATCACCTGCCGAACGGAGTCAGCAAGCTGGGCCCGAACATCTTTCAGTTCAACGCCCAGCCGGGTATTGGCATCTTGGAGATCGTTTTTCTCCCGCCTAACCTGCGTAAGCACGCGCTCGCCAGCCTTTAACTGTCTTTGAGCATGTTGCTCATCCCCTCGCACGACCTCTGGATTCACTCCGGGATCATCTGCAGAGTCTATTGTTAGATTTGCATGCATGCTGAATACTAACTGGTACATGTCATTCTTTTAGATAGAAACAAGTGTTACCAAATGGGGCCTTCTCGGACCCCTTCACTGCGGCAACTGCAGCCCGTAGCTGGGCTTTGCACTCCTCCAGCTCTTGAGACAATTGGGTATTCTTCTCCGTAAGAACCTACGCAAACAATGATCCTTAAATCAGTTGTGCCAACTGTTTCAAGTCTCAGGGGCTACTGATATACATAATTATTAGATTTTCCTACCCGCATATCCTTCACATACTGGTCCGTGGCTCGGGCAAGACCATTTTGAGCAGCTCATATGTACGCGTCTCCTAAGTTGAAGGCATCGAACGCCTCTTGAGAGAAACAAGCGTCGCGGAGTACGGCCCGGCGATGCCTGTGATTCATGGCACTCTCCACTTCGGAATTCGTGGCGGACAGCCTATCCGCATCCTCTGTTGGAGGAACATCCAGTGTTGGCCCCACGTTAGCATCCGCCTCTAAGTCTGGTTCTGGAGCCCGACTGGTGGAGGCTTGACCAGCAGGCTCTCTGGATATGTTCCGGCGAGCGTTTTTCCTGCCAGGAACCATGGACATTATTATATTTTAAAAGACGACAACCACAGAGCGGGGTTTTTTCATACCTCTGCGACGGCGTCTTAGTCCTGACCGCCTTCCTTTTAAGCCTATCTGGTTTCGGTGCCCCTTGCTGGTGAGTCACTACGGGTTCGGCATGGCATCCCGAGGGCCTTCCCTGTAGGACACCATATGTGTGTGATGGGTGAAGTGCAAAAAAGGGATCCTTCTCAGAAGTTGGGACTCCGGTTTTACTTACATGCGATGCAGGGAGCAGGCCTGGATAATCGGCTATGATAGCCACCAAGGCACCGTCACAGCTCAACTGATAGAACGTCCTGTCGATAAGTTCCACGAATATGTCCGGATCTTCTTCGAGTCCGAGGTCGAGGGCCCAGTCAGGGTCCTCTGGCTGTGGAGACGGGCTATGGACCTCCCTCACAGCTTTTCGCAGTTCCTGCTATGAAATAGCAAGGTAAATACTTATGACGAAGAATGCAGGAAGGTCTGGAGTAGAAAGTAGCAGCTCACCCAGTTTGGGGGGTTGTACATGGAGAATCCATCCCGTGGCTTAATGCGGATGAACCCCTCTTCCTCTCCTTTATATAAATCAGACAGTATTTTTGCTAGAGCAGCGGCGGAGTCCGGTCCCTTACGACCGCAGCGGGTGGCATCGTCTTCTCCCTTGAAGTGCCACATGGGTTGTCCCCGATATTGAAGTGGCTGCACCCCCCGCATTATACATATTGACATAACCTCGATTATTGTCAATCCTGATTTAGCCAGCATTTTTATCTAGCCCATCAGGTAAAGGACCTCTCTGTTATCTTCCTCCTGGAGGCTCCGAGGGCGCCAGCTGTGGGGTTTCTTCAAAGGGGCGTTATCGAACTCGGGAAGGCCCATCCGAATAGGGTCCGGAAGGGGGACGTCCTCCATATAAAACCACTCCAAAGGCCAGTCTTCGGATGTATTCTTCGAAGTACCGGGCAGGTATCCGTTCCCGGTGATGCGCCATATCTCGGCTCCACCCACTTGATATATTGGCCCCTCTTGTGTACGGGGTACGAGGCAGAATAGCCTCTTCCATAGCTCGAAATGAGCTTCGCAGCCCAAAAACAGCTCGCAAAGGGCAACGTAGCCAGCGATGTGTAATATGGAGGCGGGAGTAAAGTTATGCAACTGGAGGCCGTAGAACTCTAGGAGCCCGCGGAGGAACGGATGGATTGGACATCCAAGCCCCCTCAATAAGTAAGGGACAAGGCATACCCGCTCCCCCATGGATGGGTTGGGAAGGCTCTCCGCTTGCTCCCCGCTGTTGTAAGTGGCAAGACCGGCTCGAACGGGGACCATATACGCCAGAGGGAGAAACCCCTGGGTCTGTAACTCTACTAATTGGTTGTGAGGGATGAAACATTTCTCCAAATTGCCTGGCTCAGCGCTACGAGAGCAAGAGGAGGAGCTGCGATGGCCGGCCATGATAGGATGGGCTTTTCCGGGCGTGCTCCAATGGATACTTGCTGTGGGAGGATGGTGTGATCTGATCTAAGGATCCCCGACTCTTTAAATAGGCGATTTACTCACAGGGTTAGGGTGGCAAATGTAAAAATGCTCTGACTTCTCGCATTCGCTCAACACGTGGAGGCTAGCCTTTATTAGGCGCAGAAGCCAAGGAGTCCAACATTCATGGGAAGTCGAACACTACTCGACAGGTATTCGGAATTTGGAGAAGAACCCGCTTTGCAATGCCGAAGACAATCTGCATGCCGGACTCATCGTCATTGAAGCCTGGTTTGGGGGCTACTGAGGGAGTCCTAGATTAGGGGGTCCTCGGACAGCCGGACTATGTCCTTCGGCCGGACTGTTGTACTATGAAGATACAAGATTGAAGACTTCGTCCCGTGTCCGGGTGGGACTCTCCTTTGCGTGGAAGGCAAGCTTGGCAATTCGGATATGTAGATCTCCTTCCTTGTAACCGACTCTGTGTAACCCTAGCTCCCTCCGGTGTCTATATAAACCAGAGGGTTTAGTCCATAGAACAACAACAATCATAATCATAGGCTAGCTTCTAGGGTTTAGCCTCTACGATCTCGTGGTAGATCAACTCTTGTAATACTCATATCATCAAGATCAATCAAGCAGGACGTAGGGTATTACCTCCATCGAGAGGGCCCGAACCTGGGTAAACATTGTGTCCTCCACCTCTTGTTACCATCCGCCTTAGACGCACAGTTCGGGACCCCCTACCCAACATCCGCCAGTTTTGACACCGACAACTAAGGGAGTCCTGGATTAGGGGGTCCTCGGACAGCCGGACTATATGTTGTGGCTGGACTGTTGGACTATGAAGATACAAGATTGAAGACTTTGTCCCGTGTCTGGGTGGGACTCTCCTTTGCGTGGGAGGCAAGCTTGGCAATTCGGATATGTAGATCTCCTTCCTTTGCGTGGGACTCATTGCTTCACTGATGAGGTCCTGGATCATGAATTCCCAGAAGGGTTCAAACCCGTGAATATAGAATCATACCATGGAACCATGGACCCTGTCAGTTTTCGGGTTCCGGCAGACCCTTGAGGTTCGAACACTAGGGTGCGTGCGGAGATTCTGCCTTCTACCTACCTGCACCCCTCCGCCTCGCTAAGATCTAAGCTATGGAAAGAACATCACAAGAGACATAGGGTTTATATTGGTTTAGGCCACCGTTGTGGTGTAATACCCAACTCCAGTGTGTGGTGTGGTGGATTACCTCTTGGGCTGATGATGATGAGCAATACAAGGAAGAACAGCCTCGCGAGGGTCTGTTCTTGGCTGGGGCAACGAACTGCTAGGAGGAGTTCAGTCACCCTTCTCTCTCTCTCTCTTCTCGATTGCGATCCGATCTCCTCTTGTTTCTGGGTCGGCCGATCCTCGATCCCCCCTACCCTCGGGGTGGCTAGTCATATTTATAGGCAAAGGCCCTGGGCCTCTTCCCAAATATTGAGCGGGAAGGGCGCCAACAATTGGCCATTTTGAAGGGGAACATCTGGTACACTTATCCTGACTAAAGTTGGTCCTCGCTTGCCAAAGGCTCTGGCGGTGACGCTGGCTTGGGCTCCACAATGACTTCCTCCCTGCCGTTGGACTGGTATTGGTCTCGTTGCGCCGAAACGGGTGCCTTTGCTTGATGCTCTCGCCTGCGCTTGCTCCCTTTGCACCAAAGAGGAAAGGAGGACACTGCGCGGCTGGCGCCCGCCTGGCGCCTTTGGTCGTCATGGCTTGCGTCACAGGCACCTCGTGAGGTACCCCGCCTTGATCTCTCCGCCTCCTCGCGAGCCAGCCTGATGAGGCCGTGCTTGAGGAAGCTTCGTGTCGTCCGCCCCGCGAGGCTTGGCCCCTCGCGAGGGTCTTGGGTCTATGTTGATGAAGACGGGCCATGTTGGGCCCCCTTTTGAGCCACGCCGTAGGCCGCAGGCAGGCAAGTCTGGGGACCCCCGTTCCCAGAACGCCGACAGTAGCCCCCGGGCCCAAGGCGCGCCCGGACTTGGTCGTGCAGGGAGGCGAAAGGGCAAGAGCGAAGCGCCGAGGGCCCTAACAGCCTGCGGCCTTGGGAGCCGCGTGGTGGTTGATTGGACGTGGGCGTCTCCACTTCCCCATAGTGCCTCAGCAACTGCACGGATTGGACAAGTCCCTGCATGCAAAGCGGATCATGATTACCTGCGATCGTGGAGGTCGGCGGTTGGCCTTCCCTGGCCATAAGTACGGAACGGCGCGCGCCCTTCCAGTCCATCCCTTCTTGCTTCTCCTTCTTCCCGGTCCTTGCTCCGTCTTGCTGCGATGGCTCCGAAATCCGCCGGTTCTCGACGGTAGAGAAGGGAAAGGCTCCCCGAGAGGAACCAGACCCGCTCCCATCGAAGAAACGGCTCACCCTCCGCGGCCGGGACGAGGGGGCCCATCAGGTGGTGTCGAGGCCCTGGTGCGAGCGGCCATCGCCGGGGTTCCCACTTCCCTTGTACGCCCACATCGAGGGCTCTGAAGGAGTCGATGCCGATCGCCACGGACGGTGCCGCCGTCGGCGCCGACGGGTCACGAAGGTGTGGGTCGTCCCCCCTGGGGTCCACACCGAGGGATCCTCTCAAGAGTTCGTGCTCCACGCCGCCATGCCTCCTCAGTCTTGGATTCGCCTTCCTCCCTTCTTCGCCTCCATCATCCCGCAGGGAGAACTCCTGGAGCTTTGGCTGCAGCACGCTGGCTGCGGCACCCTCGCGACCGAGGCAGAGGTCGCGGTCGTTGCCCTGGGCGAGGTCTTCATGACTCGAGGCTGGAGCGAAATCGCCCGGGTCTGCAGGACAAGAGGTGTCTTCACGATCCACTTGGACTACGACGGTGCTTCAATGTGAACGGGCGCCGGCTGGAGTGCTGCCCCGGGAGAGGTGGTCGGGACCCTGCTATGGCGAGGACTGGGCCCGCCGACCGCTCCCTTGGCGGCTCCTCAGGCGGCGGAGGCGTCGGAGGTTCCAGCGACTCCGGCGAGCACTTCGCGACTCCGGAGACGAGCGACGACAGCTACGAGCCCCCAAGCCGGTGCCGCTCCTGGAGCAGGGCGGGCTCGTCAGGCCATCGCCGACTCTGATCTGGATGGGGTTGGCGCCGGTTCTTGACGGCCCACTGTTGATGATGGCGTCGTTTGCAGGGGTGTAACGCCCACGATGCGGCTATATCTCCCATGTGTCGAAGCACGACTTAGAGGCATAACCGCATTGAAAGCAATGTCGCAAGTGAGGTAATCTTCACACAACCCATGTAATACATAAGGGAAAGAGATACATAGTTGGCTTACAATCGCCACTTCACACAATACATGAATAAAGCATTACAACATCCAAATACAATCAGGGCCGACTACGGAGCCAAAATAAAAGAAGAACCCCAAATGCGACATGGTCCCCGATCGACCCCAACTGGGCTCCACTACTGATCAACTAGAACGAAACAACACAGAGGACAAGATCTTCATCGAGCTCCTCCTTGAGCTTGGTTGCGTCATCTGCATGAACTCATCGGCACCTGCAAGCTAGTTTTGGAAGTATCTGTGAGCCACGGGGACTCAGCAATCTCGCACCCTCGCGATCAAGACTATTTAAGCTTATGGGTAAGGTAAAGGTATGAGGTGGAGCTGCAGCAAGCGACTAGCATATATGGTGGCCAAACATACGCAAATGAGAGCGAGAAGAGAAGGCAAGGCACGGTCGTTAAAAACTATGATCAAGAAGTGATCCTAGAACAACCTACGTCAAGCATAACTCCAACAACCGTGTTCACTTCCCGGACTTCGCCGAAAAGAGACCATCACGATTACACACGCGGTTGATGCATTTTAATTAATGTTAACTTCAGGTTTTCTACAACCGGACATTAACAAATTCCCATCTGCCGATAACTGCGGGCACGGCTTTCGAAAGTTCAAAACCCTGCAGGGGTGTCCCAACTTAGCCCATGACAAACTCTCACGGTCAACGAAGGAATAGACCTCCTCCCGAGACATTCCGATCAGACTCGGTATCCCAGTTCTACAAGACATCCTCGACAATGGTAAAACAAGTCCAGCAAGATCGCCCGATGCGCCGACATCCTGATAGGAGCTGCACATATCTCGTTCTCAGGGCAACACCGGATGAACACTACGTACAGCTAAAACCAGCCCTCAAGTTTCCCCGAGGTGGCGCCGCAAGTGGCTCTAGTTTGGACCAACACTTAGACAAGCACTGGCCCGGGGGGGGGGTTAAAATAAAGATGACCCTCGGGATGCGCGACACCCAAGGGAAAAAGGCTAGGTGGCGAATGGTAAAACCAAGGTTGGGCCTTGCTGGAGGAGTTTTATTCAAAGCGAACTGTCAAGGGGTTCCCATTATTACCCAACCGCGTAAGGAACGCAAAATCTGGGAACATAACACCGATATGACGGAAACTAGGGCGGCAAGAGTGGAACAAAACACCAGGCATAAGGCCGAGCCTTCCCCCTTTACCAAGTATATAGATGCATTAATTAAATAAGAGATATTGTGATATCCCAACAAAATATATCCATGTTCCAACACGGAACAAGCTCCAATCTTCACCTGCAACTAACAATGCTATAAGAGGGGCTGAGCAAAGCGGTAACATAGCCAAACAACGGTTTGCTAGGACAAGGTGGGTTAGAGGCTTGGCTCAACAATATGGGAGGCATGATAAGCAAGTGGTAGTCATTGCAGCATAGGCATAGCAAAAGAGCAAGCAACTAGCAAGCAAAGATAGAAGTGATTTCGAGGGTACGATCATCTTGCCTTTCGAAGAAGACCAAAAACGGACATAGACGAACGGGTCCTCACAAACGCGACGTTACCGGAACCAACCCGAAGAAGCAACACCGGAAAGAAGCAAACAATCATGGTAAACAACCACCACATAAACATGGAATGATGCACAATCAAGTATGATGCACGTCCGTTTAAATATGCATGGCATGGCAAAGTGCACAAACAAACCTACAAAATAAGTGGAGCTCAATATGCAACGAGTTGCATGTTGACGAAACACCACGACAAGTTATTTAGTTCGATCTCGTTTATGTATCCAACAAGCTTAAATGTTGATTAAAAATGGCAAGAGGGTGAAGAAAATAAAACTACCTATCTAGGCAAGTTTAAATGAGGCCGGAACAACAAAACAACAAGTCCGGAAATCCACATATGCATATATTAGGATCGGTACTGTTCTGCCCTAAACCATATTTTATAATTGTTAAACATGCAAAGTGATGCCACCATGTTAAACTACGCAAAATTCTACCCCATTTACATATAAAGATTATTAAATTCCGAGTTACGGTTATTTAGTTATGAATTAAATCATTTTAGCAAGTTATTTAAGCAAATTTAAACAAACATCATTTTAAGCATTTTAAACATGGATGAAATTGACATATTATGAAACTACACAAAATTCTAAGCAACTTTCATATATAAAACATTTTAATCTGATGCACCATTTGTGAGTTATTAAATGCATGAACTCTAGGGACTATTCTGCAAAATGCGGTAGTACTCAGGAAATTAGCTAAAACGTTCTGCGGAAAAAAAATACAGCTCGGGCCGGATCTGGTTGGCCCAACAAAGCACAGGAGGGGCTGGGGGTCTCTCACCATGGGCCTCAGCCCAGCTGGATGGAGCAGTGGCCGACTGGTGCGCTGGGCCTTGGCGCCGAATGCAGCCCAGGCACGGAGGAGGCAGGCGGTCTGGAGCTGGGATGGATCTACGGCGGGCGAGGCCAGCCCGTGCGAGCGAAGCAAGGGAGCGATGCGGTCAACGGATGCGGGCGAGGCGCTCGTCTCGCTCGCGACAGAGGCGGCGCCATCCTTGTCTTCTCGACAGGAAGAAGAGCAGCGACAGCGTGGGACTTGGCGAGGCGGAGGGAGACGAACGACGCGGATCCGGCGGGGTCAGGCTGGACGGCGTTGAAGGCCGGCAGAGGGGAGTCCAGGCGGGGGTCAATGGTGCGCAGAGGAGGTCCCTGGTGGCAGGGCTTGGCGTGCTCGGCATCGAGGAAGGAGCTCCGGAGCGGAGGAAAACTCCATGGCGTTCATGGCGGGGCTGACGCAGGTTGCGGCGGACGGCACCAGGAACTTGGCGACTCCGGCGACGCAGAGGTGGGGGACGCCTAGACCCGTGCGACAGCGCCATGGGGAGGATTCGGTGTTGTGTTCCTGGTTCACAGAGAGGGAGAGGGAGAGCTGAGAGCTTCACCGAAGAAAAGAGAAAGGAAGGGAGCAGGGGTGGCGAGGACAGCCTGCTGGTTCCGGCGACTAGCGACGGCGGGTACGAGGTGCTCGGGGAGCCCCTCGGGCACGAGAGGAGGCTGGAGCCTCGGCATTCGCGGCACACGGGTGCACGAAGGAGGAGGTCGAGGTGGCTGGTTGGATTGGATCGGGCAAGATCCCGAGGAAAGAGGAACCTGGTCGGGGAAGGATCCCGAGGGAGTGGGTGGCGGCGCAAGGAGGGGAACAGGAGGCTAGGGTTGGACTTATTTATATAGCAACGAGAATTTTTGGTTAGGGGTATTTGGTTCCTCCGATTTTAATCGACGGTCGAGAAATAAAAGATAGGAAGACCAAATAGGAAAAAGGAGATGTTTTGTAGACGTTTGGGGATGATCCGGACACGATGGTGACGACTGCTCGGGTCGGGTCCGGGGAAGTTTCGGACGCGCACGTGAGGAGGGCCGCGGGCTGTTGAGAGAGGTTAGGTTGGGCCTGGCGGTAAGCAGTGGGCTGTGTAGACGGTCTCGAGCTGAGAGAAGAGAAGAGAGAGACCCGGCGACTGTTTTCAGAGACCGAAAACTTCCGATGATTTGACCGGCTATAATGCCTCTATAGTTTAACGGTTGGGCTATCAAACGAGCTCCAAATGCGATGAAACTTGGCAGGCGACCTACTAACAACATAACAACACCACACACCAACTTTCATCCCATTCCGAGAACATTTTCCGGCCACTTATAAAATAATATTTCGGACATGCCGCGGGCGCGTGCAATTGTCTCTGGGATCAGAACGGACAACGGAGAGAACGAGGAGGCCGGGACGGATGCAAGTTTTGAAAACATGATGATGCTATGCACATGATGACATGATGAAATGCAACACGCAAGCAAAAGACATGGCAACAACAGCGAATAACTGGAGGACACCTGGCACATCAGACTCGGGGCGTTACAACACTCCACCACTACGAGAGGATCTCGTCCCGAGATCTAGAATGGCACCGGAGGGAAAACGGAAGAGAAAGAGAAGAGGTAAAACTAAGTTGCTTCTTTGATAAATGAGTGAAACCAAATAACCTTGCGAGGTTGAACAAATTCGAGAAAAAAATACAACGAAGGTGAACCAAGTCGAAACACTCCGTTAGAAAAGAGGGACAAAGAACATTGCGAAAAACCTTGAGGTTGAAGGGCAAGATATATATTGAAACCACTCCGGTTAAGACAAGATAGAGAAGGATTAAGAATGATATAATTTGGACAGCATTCTGACTGTAAATGGAAGGAATTGAACATGAATTTGCCAAGATGAGGGGATACTTGAAAGAATGGAATAAAGGGTAAGAACGATTTCAGGCGGCACTCCGGTTGAGAAGGTAGGCAAAACTTGACAGGATGGGAAGAACTCGAAAAGCGGGCACGACACTCCGGTTAAAAGGATAAGGACGAAAAGAACACGATCCTGACAAAGCAATAAGATGGGTTGGAGAGAGCAATATCACAATGCCTCCGGACGGAAGAATAGAAGATAGATAATTGCCATAGGAGAATTGAGAAGAAAATGCCAACTTCTGCCACAAAAGAGCTTGAAGAGGCATCTTTAGGGGAAGGGTTGAACGGAATTGTTGGGAAAACCCAACAACGAAAAGAATAAGCTTGAAGTGGGCTTATAGAAGGCATGTCAACATTATGAGGTGACAACTTGCCACTCACAGAAAAGATTGGATTGATAACAATGAGGAGATAAGAAACTTATTTCACCGGGAGAATAAATGAAGAACTTGGATCATTTATGAGCACCACAATTAGCAATGATCCTTAGGGAAAGCTTAAGGTGAAATATAGCCCAAGATAACTCCAATGAAGAGATTAATGAATTGGAAAGGATGTGTTGAGCGAAGAGAAAATGATGGATTTAGATATGTCACTCTTGAAAACCTTGTGATCCATGAAACACGAAGGGAAATTATCAACAATGACATAACACCACCTCAAAATATATGTGTGAAAGAATTGCACTCCGGATTGCAAGATGGAGAATGCTTGAGCTCCCCTGAAAAGAATCTCAATGAACACTTCGAGAAGGAAATAAATCCTTGATGAACCATCATGTGAGAGTCTCCATGAAGAACTCCGGTAATAGAAGGATGATCAAACAAAAGGAATGAGAAGTTGAAAGCACAAGGTGAACCCTTGCGATGATTTAGAAGGAGCTTCGCGATAATTAGAGCTTGGAACTCCGGGAAAGAAAGATGAGCACTTGAAACGAAGAATATGTATGATGAGCCACTCCGGAATAAGGAATTGAATCAACTCGATGAAACAAGAATAAGAATTACATTATTCTTATCCTTCACCAATTCAAATTGATGACAACCAATGGAATTGGCATACTACTTATTCTCGTAGAAAGGATTAAGATAGATAATGCGCAAACTTGAAGAGGCCTTCGATGATCCGCTGGAGGGGTTGAAAACAACTAACAATTTGATATGATAACGAATGACGAGAACTCTTGAACGAACCACCGTAAGAATTGAACAACGAATGAAGTAAAAGGATGAATCACCGATAAGAATTAGCAAAAGAATGAATATACATTAGAGAGTTTAGATACAAAAGAGCAAAGAGATCCTGAACTAATTAGAGGGTATTTGATCGATGCATCGGTAAGATTTAAAGAACCATGGCTGAAAGCTAAGAATGAACAAGTCTTCTGAAATGATGGGCTCCGGGTAATCGAACTGAAAATACCCTTGAATTGCACCGGATGGGTGAAAAGAATTCTCATGATCAACACAATTATGAGAGGATGGCATCAAGCTAGAACCACGAGTCTCTGAGAGAATGGATAAGATATGGAGGAAAAAACTCTTCTTCGGTCTTAAAATGTTGAGAATGACGACGAGAAACACCACCAAGAATTATTTAGACAATCAAAACGAAGAGGTTAAGCCAACGATAAAAAGAATTCGACAGATCTTGGAGAAAAGCATTTGACTGATGATAAATCATTCTTACGTCAAACTTCAAAAAGAAATTTGAGGATAGCTCCGGGAAAATAAGAAGAGTCAGGTAAGATCCTGGGAAAAGACTTGTGGGTTAGGTCCCACTCAAAAGAAAACACCGTTGAATGATTTGAAAGAGAGGTTGCACCGGTTGAATTAAATGACTTGAATGAGATAACAACCTCGAAATAGGTTGAACGGATCTTGAATGACAAGACGAGCCTTTTGAGAAAGCTTGAGCACGCCGGAACAAATGAATAGTGAGAAGTGAATTATTATGAGGTGCACCGGTATGAGAAGGCATTGAAATGAAGAAAGGGTAAGATCACCAAAGCTTGACTTGAAACCACCGGAGAAGATAAAAGAAATGAAGAATGATGAACTAGAAGCTCCGTTAGTATCTTTATGAGAATCACCGGATATGAACATTGAAGGAAAAGAATGGAGAGGCTTCACATCAATAAGATGGATACTCGATTAAGAAATCTGAGTCCTTGAAGAAAAACAAGGGAGGGAGGGCGGGAAAACAAAGGCAACTTGGAAATGGAAGAAATGAACAACATTGAGAAGACTTTGAGTTGATCTTGCGGATGTTGAAAATGATCAGATCCACTTGAAGAGAAGCACACCGGTTGAAAAGGATTGACATGACAATCTCAATTATCATGAAGGATTAGTATTCACATAGAGTTATGAGAGCACCGCTTAGGAAAGGTATGCGATCAACATTTGACTTCGAGGCAACTCGAATACCACAGCTCAAAACAAAACAAAGGAATGGCTTGCAAAATAAGCCGGAACAGACATATGATAGAGATTTCGTCCGAAGTTTTCGTGGTGGGGCCTACACGGTCTCGATCGTACAGCACCATCATGTACAAGGCAGTGCACATGACATACGAAGCATCCCCGAGTCAGCATAGCCAAGGACTCTTTAAGACACAACAAGACCACTGTAAAACCAACCGTGAATAGGCGGACCACTAGACGTCGAACCCCAATTTCGTATCATACATCTGTCGGAAAGATATCCTAAGAGCTACTTGAATTCCCACTTATAAACTCCCGAAATTTTCCGGTTATGCAATCAGGTGTTGGGGATACAGGGGAAGCATAATATCTCACCCAAAACTAGCAAATCCTACATCCAGCTGTATCCATCCTTCAACACATAACCAAGAAACCTTCGGAAATCGTCTACCTCAACCTTCGAAAAGCATCCATTATACGAGTTATGGCAATACTCCCGAACTCCCGCCCCAGTACTGGGTGGTGTCAAGGTTATCTCACCAACGAACTGCATAAAAGAGATTTTTGATGTTGGCGTACTAAACTCAGGTATTCCAGAACTGCAACGATAAAATTATGACGACAACACCTCGGAGCTCAACTCGCCGAGACACTTCCACAAAACCCCTGACAGGAGGCACCAAGACAATGTTCTCGTCACAAAACCATCGGAACGATTCCAAGATACCCGCGTGATCCAAAAATTTTTTTAGTGAAATTTGAGAAGAGAAGAGTCAAAACTCTACGTCAGGATGCCTTACCAGAGTGACGAAGGGACTGGGGAGTAAAAAGAATTCCTAAACTCTCCGATATATAATCCCTAAATGACTCAAAACATTTTTCTAGACTCAACAATGTCAGCTAATTCGATCAAGCAGTGGGGGCTCCTAAGGTCGGGGAAGGCTCTGATTACCAACTTGTAACGCCCTCGATGCGGCTATATCTCCCACGTGTCGAAGCACGACTTAGAGGCATAACCGCATTGAAAGCAATGTCGCAAGTGAGGTAATCTTCACACAACCCATGTAATACATAAGGGAAAGAGATACATAGTTGGCTTACAATCGCCACTTCACACAATACATGAATAAAGCATTACAACATCCAAATACAATCAGGGCCCGACTACGGAGCCAAAATAAAAGAAGAACCCCAAATGAGACACGGTCCCCGATTGACCCCAACTGGGCTCCACTACTGATCAACTAGAACGAAACAACACAAAGGACAAGATCTTCATCGAGCTCCTCCTTGAGCTTGGTTGCGTCATCTGCATGAACTCATCGGCACCTGCAAGCTAGTTTTGGAAGTATCTGTGAGCCACGGGGACTCAGCAATCTCGCACCCTCGCGATCAAGACTATTTAAGCTTATGGGTAAGGTAAAGGTATGAGGTGGAGTTGTAGCAAGCGACTAGCATATATGGTGGCTAAACATACGCAAATGAGAGAGAGAAGAGAAGGCAAGGCACGGTCGTTAAAAACTATGATCAAGAAGTGATCCTAGAACAACCTACGTCAAGCATAACTCCAACAACCGTGTTCACTTCCCGGACTCCGCCGGAAAGAGACCATCACGGTTACACACGCGGTTGATGCATTTTAATTAAGGTTAACTTCAGGTTTTCTACAACCGGACATTAACAAATTCCCATCTGCCCATAACTGCGGGCACGGCTTTCGAAAGTTCAAAACCCTCCAGGGGTGTCCCAACTTAGCCCATGACAAGCTCTCACGGTCAACGAAGGAATAGACCTCCTCCTGAGACATTCCGATCAGACTCGGTATCCCGGTTCTACAAGACATCCTCGACAATGGTAAAACAAGTCCAGCAAGACCGCCCGATGCGCCGACATCCTGATAGGAGCTGCACATATCTCGTTCTCAGGGCAACACCGGATGAACACTACGTACAGCTAAAACCAGCCCTCAAGTTTCCCCGAGGTGGCGCCGCAAGTGGCTCTAGTTTGGACCAACACTTACACAAGCACTGGCCCGGGGGTTTAAAATAAAGATGACCCTCGGGATGCGCGACTCCCAAGGGAAAAAGGCTAGGTGGCGAATGGTAAAACCAAGGTTGGGCCTTGCTGGAGGAGTTTTATTCAAAGCAAACTGTCAAGGGGTTCCCATTATTACCCAACCGCGTAAGGAACGCAAAATCCGGGAACATAACACCGATATGACGGAAACTAGGGCGGCAAGAGTGGAACAAAACACCAGGCATAAGGCCGAGCCTTCCACCCTTTACCAAGTATATAGATGCATTAATTAAATAAGAGATATTGTGATATCCCAACAAAATATATCCATGTACCAACACGGAACAAGCTCCAATCTTCACCTGCAACTAACAACGCTATAAGAGGGGCTGAGCAAAGCGGTAACATAGCCAAACAACGGTTTGCTAGGACAAGGTGGGTTAGAGGCTTGGTTCAACAATATGGGAGGCATGATAAGCAAGTGGTAGGCATCGCAGCATAGGCATAGCAAAAGAGCGAGCAACTAGCAAGCAAAGATAGAAGTGATTTCGAGGGTATGATCATCTTGCCTGTGATCCCGCAAGGAAGAAGAACGAGTCCATGAAGAAGACAAACGGACGTAGACGAACGGGTCCTCACAAACGCGACGTTACCGGAACCAACCCGAAGAAGCAACACCGGAAAGAAGCAAACAATCATGGTAAACAACCACCACATAAACATGGCACGATGCACAATCAAGTATGATGCATGTCCGGTTTAAATATGCATGGCATGGCAAAGTGCACAAACAAACCTACAAATTAAGTGGAGCTCAATATGCAACGAGTTGCATGTTGACGAAACACCACGACAAGTTATTTAGTTCGATCTCGTTTATGTATCCAACAAGGTTAAATGTTGATTAAAAATGGCAAGAGGGTGAAGCAAAATAAAACTACCTATCTAGGCAAGTTTAAATGAGGCCGGAACAACAAAACAACAAGTCTGGAAATCCACATATGCATATATTAGGTTCGGTACTATTCTGCCCTAAACCATATTTTATAATTGTTAAACATGCAAAGTGATGCCACCATGTTAAACTATGCAAAATTCTACTCCATTTACATATAAAGATTATTAAATTCCGAGTTACGGTTATTTAGTTATGAATTAAATCATTTTAGCAAGTTATTTAAGCAAATTTAAACAAACATCATTTTAAGCATTTTAAACATGGATGAAATTGACATATTATGAAACTACACAAAATTCTAAGCAACTTTCATATATAAAACATTTTAATCCGATGCACCATTTGTGAGTTATTAAATGCATGAACTCTAGGGACTATTCTGCAATACGGGTAGTACTCAGGAAATTAGCTAAAACGTTCAGCGGAAAAAAATACAGCTCGGGCCGGATCTGGTTGGCCCAACAGAGCACAGGAGGGGCTGGGGGTCTCTCACCATGGGCCTCAGCCCAGCTGGATGGAGCAGTGGTCGACTGGTGCGCTGGGCCTTGGCACTCAATGCGGCCCAGGCACGCAGGAGGCAGGCGGTCTGGAGCTGGGCTGGATCTACGGCAGGCGAGGCCGGCCCGTGCGAGCGAAGCAGGGGAGCGATGCGGTCAATGGATGCAGGCGAGGCGCTCATCTCCCTCGCGACAGAGGCGGCGCCATCCTCATCTTCTCGACAGGAAGAAGAGCAGCGGCAGCGTGGGACTTGGCGAGGCGGAGGGAGACGGACAACGCGGATCCGGCGGGGTCAGGCTGGACGGCGTTGAAGGCCGGCAGAGGGGAGTCCAGGCGGGGGCCAACGGGGCGCAGAGGAGGTCCCTGGTGGCGGGGCTTGGCGAGCTCGGCGTCGAGGAAGGAGCTCCGGAGCGGAGGAAAACTCCACGGCATTCATGGCGGGGCTGACGCAGGTTGCGGCGACGGCACCAGGAACTTGGCGACTCCTGCGACGCAGAGGTGGGGGACGCCTAGACCCGTGCGACAGCGCTATGGGGAGGATTCGGTGTTGCGTTCCTGGTTCACAGAGAGGGAGAGGGAGAGCGGAGAGCTTCACCGAAGAAAATAGAAAGGAAGGGAGCAGGGGTGGCGAGGACAGCCTGCTGGTTCCGGCGACTAGCGACGGCGGGGACGAGGTGCTCGGGGAGCCCCTCGGGCACGAGAGGAGGCTGGAGTCTCGGTGTTCGCGGCACACGGGTGCACGAAGGAGGAGGTCGAGGTGGCTGGTTGGATTGGATCGGGCAAGATCCCGAGGAAAGAGGAACCTGGTCGGGGAAGGATCCCGAGGGAGTGGGTGGCGGCGCAAGGAGGGGAACAGGAGGCTAGGGTTGGACTTATTTATATAGCAACAAGAATTTTTGGTTTGGGGTATTTGGTTCCTCCGATTTTAATCGGACGATCGAGAAATAAAAGATAGGAAGACCAAATAGGAAAAAGGAGATGTTTTGTAGATGTTTGGGGATGATCCGGACACGACGGTGACGACTGCTCGGGTCGGGTCCGGGGAAGTTTCGGACGCGCACGTGAGGAGGGCCGCGGGCTGTTGAGAGAGGTTAGGTTGGGCCTGGCGGTAAGCAGTGGGCTGTGTAGACGGTCTCGAGCTGAGAGAAGAGAAGAGAGAGACCCGGCGACTGTTTCCAGAGACCGAAAACGTCCGACGATTTGACCAGCTATAATGCCTCTATAGTTTAATGGTTGGGCTATCAAACAAGCTTCGAATGCGATGAAACTTGGCAGGCGACCTACTAACAACGTAACAACACCACATGCCAACTTTCATCCCATTCCGAGAACATTTTCCGGCCACTTATAAAATAATATTTCGGACATGCCGCGGGCGCGTGCAAGTGTGTATGGGCTCAGAACGGACAACGGAGAGAACGAGGAGGCCGGGACGGATGCAAGTTTTGAAAACATGATGATGCTATGCACATGATGACATGATGAAATGCAACACGCAAGCAAAAGACATGGCAACAACAGCGAATTACTGGAGGACACCTGGCACATCGGACTCGGGGCGTTACAAGGGGCGCGTGTAGTTAGCGTCCTTTTAGGATTTGTTCCCTGCGAGGAATCAAAGACGCATCCCTTGGGGGCTTGTAAGGTGCCTGTGATCCTATTTTGTTAATATAACCCTTGTCGTAGAATTGTGCGAGTTGCTCATTCCGTCTTAGCTCAGTTCTCCCTTTCGAACCACACGAGGGCTTGGTGCTCTGCGCCGACAGGTCCCAGTCCCAAGGCGGCTTCAGCCATCGCTGGTATGCCAGGTCGCGATGCCGTGGTCAAGGCCAGGAGGTGAGCGACCCGGGGTCCGGTAAGAGCCCCTGAGTCGCGATGCTCAGGAGGTCCCCTTTGGCGCTCAAGCAGTCGTCGTTCGGTGAGAAAGGAGAGCGGCGTCGCTAACACGGGATTGCATTAGGCGCGGGGATGGTGCCACGGTAGCTGGTGCTTCCGGGTGGTGACTTATCTCGAGAATCAGGGGCCGCTCTCTGGTGTGTCGCCGGGTCCGTGCATCGGCAGGCGTGAGGTTGCTCGGCGAGGTCCTCGCTGTCCCTCCCCTCTCGCCTTTGCTCCCCTTTCTGCTCTACGTCCTCGGGTCCCGGCCCTCGAGCGAGTCTCAGCCGTCGCTGGTATGCCAGGTCGCGATGCCGTGGACAAGGCCAGAGGGTGAGGGCTGGAGAGCCAGTAGGAGCCCTGAGTCGCGATGCTCAGGCACCCCCCTTTAACATGCAAGCGGTTCGCGCGGATGAGAGTGAAGGAGACACCACAAGGGCCTCGCCTGACGCAGCTCCTTTAGGAGATCCTGTAGACCCATCATAGAAAGAACGAGGGGTTGCCATGACAATTGACAGTCAGCCGTTGGTTGCTTCCGAGGGGCGATGAGGCACTGAAGGCTTGACGAGGTGGCGCCATGCGGGGCTGCCGCGGCCAGAGCTCGGCCATTCAGGTTTGTCAGCGTTGCAGGGACGGACCCATGCGCAAGCGTCGTGCCGTTTGGGAGCAGCTTCGTCAGTTGGCGTCAGTTGAGCGGGCAACTAGGTCAAACACATTAGCCGCGAAGGAGTGGATTCATTCAAATAGATGCTGGGAAGGCGGACATCACTGGGTCAGGCCCGAGCGACTTGGGGATGATGCAGCCCGTGGGGCGCCCCCAACAAGGTAAGCTAACAACATGAAATAAAAGGGATACATGCCGCAGGGATGGACCCACGCGGCCTGGGAATAATGCAGCCCTGGGGGGCGCTCCCAGCTGGAAATGAGACTTGAAAGATGTCACCTGATGATGTTGAGGACGAAGGAGTGTTGGTGTAGCAGACTCGGTGGGCTGCGGAAGCCGATTCTCACGAGCCCCTGGGCCTAGGGGCCTCGGGAGGCTCCGGAGGCGCTGGTGGCTCCTCGCGGACCATCTCCATCTTCGCCAGGGCTGCGGAACGCCTGGCCTCTTGAGCCTCCATGATACCCCTCATGAGGCGCTGGTACGTGGCAGCCGCGTTTGGCAAGCCGTACGTCATGCGAATGTAGCTGTGGGGTGGACCTTCGCAGCGCCCCACTCGCGAGGGCCAGAGGCGCTCCAGAGAGGCAACTCGATTGAGCCCTGGTATGTCGATGCAGACGCGCAGCCCACCATCCTCGCCTGGATGGGGAGCCACAGCTGGTAGGCAGCGGCCGCCTTTCATGACTCTTGACTTCTGTAGCTCTTGAATGGCCTTGCTGACGAACTCCTGAGGGTCCGGCTCTCCTTGCCTTACTCCTTCTTGAGGGAAATGTGCTTCGAAACACGCCTCCATGTGGTGCCCAAGCGCCTCCCTCGTGACCTTAGCCAGGTCGGTGGCCCTCCAGGAGAGAGCCCCCGAGCCCTGCCTGCGGAGGGCACCGGGCGCGCTTTCCTATGTAATGGAAGGAGGCTCCCCCTGGGCAGGCGCGGGCCCTGTGGGGCCTGCCTCCTGAGGGGCCGGGCCGGACGATGTCTACTTCTTGGGGGCGGTCTCGGGAAGCCTCCTGCTTCCGCGATCTGGGTCTTCCAGTGATGCGGCCTGAAAGGCTCGTTCTAGGGAACACACCACGTCCTTCTCTTCACAGGGCACCGTGATGACTCCGCCACTCCCTGGCATCTTGAGGACGTTTTAGCCGTGGTGAGTTACGGCCATGAACTTGGCCAGCGCTGGGTACCCAAGGATGGCGTTGTACGGCAGGCGAATGTGAGCGACGTCGAAGTCGATGAGCTCGGTGCGGTAGTTGTTGCGTGCCCCGAAGGTGACAGGGAGGCGGACCTGCCCAATCGGGACCGTGGAGCCGTCGGTGACTCCGGAGAAAGGCTTGGTCGGCTGGAGCTGGTTGTAGGGCACTTGGAGATTGTTGAATGTTTCCACGGACAGGACGTTGAGCCCTGCCCCGCCATCGATGAGGGTCCTGGTGACCACCACGTTGCTGATGATTGGGGAACAAAGCATCGGGAGGACTCCGGCTGTGGCCGCACACTTGAGATGATCTGCTGAGCTGAACGTGATGGCGCACGCCGACCACCTGAGAGGGCGCGTGGCTTCGAGCTTGGGGAGGACTGCATTCACTTAGCGGGCGAACTGCTTGAAGATGCGTTGAGAGGCTGTGGCTTGAGCCCCGCCCAGGATGCAGGCGATCGCGCGCGACTCCTGGAAGCCCCCAGCCCCCTTGTCCTGATGGCGGTCCTCGTTTCTCCTTGGCTGCGGCGGCAGCTGAGGGAGGCCTGCGTTGCCTTGCGGGCGATCCTCGCGAGGCTGATCCCTCCAGTCTCCCTCGTGAGGCGGGTCTTGCCAGCGACCCTCGCGAGGTCGATCGCGCCACCCTTGGCGCGGGCAGCGGTCTTCCCAGCGTCCTGCGTTCCTTCCTCCTCCTCGACCGTAGCCCCGGTCACCGCGGTCGAGGCGACGGCCGATCCTTCCTTCTCGCACGGCTCGGAGCTCTTGACATTCGTTGGTGTTGTGGGTGTGGAGGTCGTGGTACACACAGTACCGACTGCCCTTGGAAGATTTGGGTTGATCTCTGCCCCGCTTGGTGTCTGGTTCTGCCACGAGCACGGCAGCCCCCTTGCGCTTCACATCCTTGGCCTTGGGCTTCTTCTCTTCTGGGTCTGCGGCAGGCAGGTTGAGGAGGGAGAGACGCCCTTCTTCAGCCCTGGTGCACTTGGTTGTCAAGTTGAACAACTCCAAGGAAGTGCACAGGTCTTCATGCATCGCCAGCTCCTCCTTCATCTTGACATCGCGCACGCCGTCGGAGAAGGCTGAGATGATGGCCTCCTCGGTCACCTTAGGAATCTTGAGGCGTGCGTTGTTGAAGCGCTGGATGTACTTCCGCAGGGTCTCTCTGGATTGTTGCTTGATGCGGCACATGTCGCTCACGGCGGGTGGCCAGTCGCGAGTACTTGGAAGTTGGCAATGAAGCGGGTGCGCATCTTGTCCCAGGAGGAGATCGTGCCTGGAGCCAGGTTCAGGAGCCAGGTGCGGGCCCCATCCTTGAGCGCCATGGGAAACCAGTTCGCCATGACCTTCTCGTCTCCGTTGGCAGCTTCGATGCCCAGCTCATAGAGCTGGAGGAACTCCGCAGGGTTGGCCGTGTCATCGTAACGAGGAGGCAGGTCTGGCTTGAACTTGCTGGGCCACGCGACGCTACGTAGCTCGGTGGTGAAGGCACGGCAGCCTGCTGTGGCCACGGGAGGCCTTGGGTAACGGAGAGCTTGGTCTTGCATGTCCCCACGCGCTGCAGCTGGGAGCAGCGTGGGGTCTTGACGTGCGGGAGCAGGAGCATGGTCGCGGCGTGCTGGAGCAGGGAGCACCCGGGCAGCTTCTTGCAGGCGAGGGACTTCTTGGCAGCTCTACTCTTGCCGCGCTGGCACCTGACGGAGCGGGTTCCTCCCAGGGGCCACGCGCCTTGGAGCCATGGCGCCTTCTTGAGGAGGAGGCGGTTGGGGCGCCCCTGGAGCTCCGTCGCCCGCGCGGGGCGGGGTGCGGTGCAGCGGAACAGACGGCGCAGGAGAGCCCCCTGCGATGCAGACGAGATCGGCGAAACGGTCGAGCCATTCTTCGTAGACATCGTCGACGGGACGGTAGCACAGGAGCTCGTTTGCCGCGATGAGCGCAGCTCGAGCCTCCATGGGTGTGCGGAGCGCGCGGGACGAAGAACCAGCTGGGGTGAGCGAGGGAGTAGCAGTGCGGCCGTCTTGCCGCACGGACGGATGCTGAGATGACGCTTGCTGCTCGTCCCCCGCTGGGCCGGTGGCGGCGTTGACGGCAGGTGACGGGGAACAACGAGGACGCCCGCCGACAGGAGCCGTCTGGGCGACGCGGGTGGCGAGAGCGGCCCGGCGCTCGGTGTGGGCCCGACGAGCGTCAGACATGGACGCGATGGTCGGAGGAGAACGGGGTGGTGGAAGATGAATTCCGGCGCACCCCTACCTGGCGCGCCAAATGTCAGATTTCAGGTTCCGGCAGACCCTTGAGGTTCGAACACTGGGGTGCGCGTGGAGATTTCGCCTTCTACCTACCTGCACCCCTTCGCCTCGCTAAGATCTAAGCTATGGAAAGAACAGCACAAGAGACACAGGGTTTATACTGGTTCAGGCCACCGTTATGGTGTAATACCCTACTCCAGTGTGTGGTGTGGTGGATTGCCTCTTGGGCTGATGATGATGAGCAATACAAGGAAGAACAGCCTCGCGATGGTCTGTTCTTGGCTGGGGCGACGAACTGCTAGGAGGAGTTCAGTCACCCTTCTCTCTCTCTCTCTTCTCGATTGCGATCCGATCTTCTCTTGTTTCTGGGTCGGCCGATCCTCGATCCCCCCTACCCTGGGGGTGGCTAGTCCTATTTATAGGCAAAGGCCCTGGGCCTCTTCCCAAATATTGAGCGGGAAGGGCGCCAACAATTGGCCATTTTGAAGGAGAACATCTGGTACACTTATCCTGACTAAAGTTGGTCCTCGCCTGCCAAAGGCTCTGGCGGTGATGCTGGCTTGGGCTCCACAATGACTTCCTCCCTGCCGTTGGACTAGTCTTGGTCTCGTTGCACCAAAACGGGTGCCTTTGCTTGATGCTCTCGCCTGCACTTGCTCCCTTTGCACCAAAGAGGAAAGGAGGACACTACGCGCCTGGCGCCTTTGGTCGTCATGGCTTGCGCCACGAGCACCTCGTGAGGTACCCCGCCTTGATCTCTCCGCCTCCTCGCGAGCCAGCCTGATGAGGCCGTGCCTGAGGAAGCTCCGTGTCGTCCGCCCCGCGAGGCTTGGCCCCTCGCGAGGGTCTTGGGTCTGTGTTGATGAAGACGGGTCGTGCTGGGGCCCCTTTTGAGCCACGCCGCAGGCCGCAGGCAGGCAAGTCTGGGGACCCCTGTTTCCAGAACGCCAACAGACCCCGCGGTGTGGATCAAAGACTTCATTCTCCACATTCATATGGCCCGCTGCGATGACCTCCACGCCATCAAATACCTCCCCTTAAAACTCAAGGGGCCAGCTCGGCACTGGCTCAACAGTCTGCCTGCAAATTCTATTGGCAGCTGGGAGGACTTGGAAGAGGCCTTCCTCGATAACTTCCAAGGTACATATGTTCGACTTCCGGACGCTGATGACTTAAGCCATATAGTTCAACAGCCCGGAGAGTCCGCTAGGAAATTCTGGACTAGGTTCTTAACTAAAATGAACCAAATCGTTGATTGTCCGGATGTCGAAGCCCTAGCATCCTTCAAACACAGCATCCGCGACGAATGGCTCGCTCGCCACCTCGGCCAAGCAAAGCCAAAATCCATGGCAGCCCTCACGGCACTCATGACCCGCTTTTGTGTGGGCGAGGACGGTTGGTTGGCCCGTAGCAAAAATAATGCAAGCGACGCCAGCACCCCTGAAGCTAAAACTAGCAAAGAAAAATCTCGGTGCAACAGATACAAGTGTTGAAACAATAGTGATAACACCAAGGACATGACAGTCAATGCCGGATTCAGGGGCTCTAAGTCCGGTCAGCGGAAGAAGCTGTTCCAAAAGAACAATTCAGGCCCATCCATCTTGGACTGCATACTTGATCGTCCGTGCCAGATTCATGGCACCCCAGACAAGCCACCCAATCATACAAATAGAGATTGCTGGGTTTTTAAATAGGCCGGCAAATTAAACGCCGAGAACAGGGAAAAGGGATCACAAAGCGAGGACGATGACGAAGAGCCCCAGCAACCGAACACAGGGGGACAGAAGAATTTTCCTCCTCAGGTCAAAACGGTGAACATGATATACGCTACCCACATCCCAAAGAGGGAGCGCAAGCGTGCCCTCAGGGACGTCTACGCGATAGAGCCAGTCGCCCCAAAATTTAATCCATGGCCGTCATACCCGATCGCTTTTGATCGTCGGGATCATCCGACCAGTATCCGTCACGGTGGCTCGGCCGTGCTGGTCCTAGACCCAATAATTGATGGGTTCCACCTGACTCGCGTCCTTATGGACGGAGGTAGCAGCCTCAATTTGCTCTATCAGGATACAACGCAAAAAATGGGCATTAACCCATCTCGGATCAAGCCCACCAGGACTACCTTCAAAGGAGTTATACCAGGTATAGAGGCATGCTGCATGGGCTCAATCACACTAGAGGTTGTCTTCGGATCTCCGGACAACTTCCGAAGCGAGGAGCTAATCTTCGACATCGTCCCCTTCTGCAGTGGCTATCACGCACTGCTCAGACGAACTGCATTTTCTCGATTCAACGCAGTACCACACTATGCTTATCCTAAGCTCAAGATGCTCGGTCCACATGGCGCCATAACGGTCAATGGAAATACGGAACACTCCCTCCGTATAGAAGAGCACACAGCTGCCTTAGAAGTAGAAGTATAGAGCGGCCTTCTCAAGCAGAACCTTAATTCGGCTGCCGAGCCCACGGACACCGTTAAGAGGGCCCGAACTACTCTATAGCAGGAGATCTCGGCTCGTCAGGAGCTCGACTAGCAATCCGGCCTCCGTCTCAGTCCCGATCAAGTGGTGGCATTCGTGCCGCGCGTACATAACTTTGCAGTCAAAATCCCATGGGCATCAACGGAGGCATAGCTAGCTTGTGGTCCATAGTATGGCTCAACCGACATCGGATACACACATACTTTCACTTTTACTTGTTTCCTTTTCAGGTCTCAATCCCACAGGCACCATCTGGTGGTCTGGTCATCAGTCCTCTTGAAGGATAAATACACCAAGACGACGAGAAACACAGACATATGGGGGACTTTTTAGGTGATTCCATTAACGATAACTCTACCTGATTTTCAGGACCCATATGCAGCTAGTCAAATAGCATGTTGCTTATTGCACTACCCGTATCAAGGTGCCTTGACGTACTAATTAAATTACAATGAGAACAGTTTGCGGCTGGAGCTATAGGACTCCAGCTTTTTACCTTTGTACCTTTTCTGTTTTCTTTCTCTTTTTCAGCTCCCCTGTGGATAACCCTATCAGGTAGCACCCGTACACTTTGGTACGCTTGACGTTTGCCAGGGGCTTCATAGCACACCACATTACGGCAACAAAAGTTCGAACACTTTTTATAAGTATAGTTCGGCACCCCGAATTTAGCATTATATGCATTGGCTCCAAATCATGTCTTTGGTCAATAGTTGGGTTGCCCGGCTCCTGTGCTTGCTACCTTTCATTTCGCTATATCGGCTAAGGTAGTAAAGGGAGAACTATTGCGATTGTGCCTTGGTTTATCCAAAGGAGCACCTCAGTAGAGAAAGCCGAAAACTGACTGTCATGATGCAGCGAGAGCCGATCAGCTGTTCGGAGGTTGCAAATCGTTGGAGATTTCTTCCGCATTACGCGAAGGGTTGGTACTTCCCGATCAGACGCTTATAGCACTCTAGTTCGGATACTAGGGGTTGCACCCATGTTTTTATTGTCGCACTCCTATGGCTAGGTGAGAGTGTTACAACCGCATAGTCTGGTTGTCTGGTTCGTTGCGCTAAACAACTCCTTCAAGGACCATCTAATTGGATCAAGATTGTTTAGATTCCATCCCGAACACCCCCATACTACCTACATGGGGGCATAAGCTGACGACTGGTTAACCCTCAGATTTTGTACAACACGGCCTCACAGGAAGTAAAATTTTAAAAACATAACCAGCATTATATTGCACAATCACTTTGTTTTATCATACAAGGTAGGGGAGCTCGAATACATTCACTCAAAGATAGTGTCTTTCGCATAATGATCCGCAACAATATGGGACCCTTCCAAGACATCGCCAAAGTATCGCTCGGGTGTGCGGTGCTCCTTGCCTTCAGGCGGCCCCTCGGTCGCCAACTTGACGGCGTCCATCTTTGCCCACCAGACCTTGACATAGGAGAAGGCCAGACACGCGCCTTCAATACAGATGGACCGCTTGATGACGTCAAGCCGGAGACAGGCATCAACCAGCCTCTTCACAAGGCAGAAGTAACTGCTAGGTATAGCTTCGGCTGGCCACAACCGGATTATTAAATTCTTCATGGCCAGTTCGGCCACCCTGTGCAGCTCGACCAGCTGTTTTAGCTGATCGCTAAAGGGCACCAGATGTTCCGTCACAAGATATTGCGACCAGAACAGCTTCTCCGGGGAGCCCCCTCCTTCGGCTTGGAAGAATTCGGTGGCGGTGGTCACACTGCATGGTACATCAACAAAAGCCCCTGGAGAACTCCGGATCCAAGTCAGTAAAAGATATTTCCTCCTCACATTCTTGCTTTGCATATTGAATGCCTTACCCATCGCGATCTTCCTGGCCTCCTGGATCTCCTGGAGAGCACCCTAGGCTTCACTCCGGGCCGTCTCCGCACTCTTACGAGCCTTGGCGAGTTCGGCCTCTTGAGATGACGCATTGTGCTCCAAGGTCTCGCACTTCCTCACCGCGTCCTGGAGCTCCTGTTGGACTTCGTTGACCCGGCCTTGAGCCTCTTACGGGCGGCCTGCTCCTTAGCAGCCTTCCCCTCGGCTTTGACCAGGGCCGCCTTTAGGGCTTCGACCTCGGTCATCGCCTCTGTTCACATCATGGTATTTCGGTCATTGCATATCATTTTCCCTTTTTCGAATACATAACAAGTTTTACTTACCTTGTTTTTCCTAGAGCTACCTCTTCACCTAGCCCAGCTCCTCCTCGACCTCCGCCAGTTTCTGCTTCAGTCGGAGACTTTGGCAGTATGTGAGGCCACGGCAAGCAGCGACGCCTGTGCATACATTTCAGACAAATTTAGTTAGTTTCCTGCAATAGGAGATTGATCCTCTGTCCAGTTATTTCTTTCCGAACACCAGACAGTGTCTCAGGGGCTACTGACTATATTGGGATTTTCTCCTTTTTGCGTCGCTTACCTCAAAACCTGTCAACAGGGTGCTGCAGGCTTCGGTTAATCCGCTCTTGGCGGACTGAACCCTTTCAATTACCGTGCCAATAAGGACATGGTGCTCATCCACAATGGAAGTGCCTCGCAGCGCTTCCAGCAGATTATCCGATGCCCCTGGTTGGATAGGGGTCACCGGGGAAATAGGCATCCCCCCTTCCTTCGAAGGAGGTTGCGTGCCGGATTCTGGAGCTGCATCGGACTCTGGAATCGAGTCCGGCTGAGGGCCAAACTGAATACGGCCCTCCCCCCCAGTCTCCGTGGGGATTGACTCCCCCTGGTGTCCGGCGACGGGGTTTCGCCTTCTGGCGCCTCCTGAGCCTCTCCCCCGCCTGGAATAGTCCTTCGGGACAGCACCTCCTCATCGTCCTTGGCCTTGGGGGAGTGAGCGACCGGCGGTGAATCACTGGCCATCGCTTTTGAGTCCAGCGAACCTCGTGATGAGGATCGTTGGGGACTATCGTGGGCTGGACTGCAATAGCATAACTGATTATATCAATACAACAAAGAGGAATGACTTGGTTTATGGGCGGATATGGGTTTTAGCACTTACAATGCGGCCCGAGGCTTAGTGCGGGGGCGTCTCTCCGGACTACTGTCGGTGTCCCACGCGGTGTTATACGCAAGGGAGCTCTTCCCTTTCTTGGACGTCTCTGCCTCCAGTTTCGCCGAGGCTGCCCTCTTCTCCTCCCCTCATCAGGGGGAGGGTTGTTCTGCTCCTCCTCTTCATCGTCGCCGTCTTCGGCGGCGGAGGAGCAAGTCTTATCTTTGGATGTCGCGTCCGAAGCATCCCGGCGGTAGGGGCCACTCTGGACTCCCTTGGCCTTCCCGGTGGCCTTCTTCTCTGGCGCCTTATAGGGCGCCGGCACCAGCATCTTCGCTAAACGCGGGATGACCGGTTCTTCTGGCAGTGGAGCCGGACATTGGATCAGCTTCGCCTTCTCCGTCCACTCCTGAAGAAGCCATGATAATAAAGGCTTAGACCTCATCCTTGAAACAAACAAGTAGGGATGCAGTAAGAATAATATACCTCATTGGCGAGGTGGTTGATGTCATGCCCACGGTCCGAATCTGTGGCCGGCGGAGTTTTGTTGCCCTTAAAATGCAACCTCCAGGCATCTTCGTGAGTGGTTTCGAAGAGCCTCTTCAGGGTATGGTGCTTCTTCGGATTGAACTCCCAGAGAGGGCGGCTTCGGCTTTGACATGGAAGAATATGGCGAACTAGCATCACCTGGATTATATCAACGAGTTTGATATCTCTATCCACCATACTTTGAATGCGCGTCTCCAGCGCCATCAGCTTGTCTGACGAACACCAGTTCGGGCCCTTCTCGACCCAGGAGGTGAGTCGCATGGGAGCGCCAGAGTTGAATTCGGCAGTTGCGGCCCAGGTGGTGCCGCGGGGCTCTGTGATATAGAACCAATGTTTCTGTCATTCCTTTACAGTCTCCACGAAAGTGCCTTTCGACCAGGAGACATTGGCCAGCTTGCTAACCATGGCGCCTCCGCACTCTGCGTGTTGGCCGTCCACCACCTTCGGCTTCACATTGAAGACCTTGAGCCACAGCCCTAAGTGGGGTTGGATGCGAAGGAAGGCCTCACACACGACGATGAACGCCAACATGTTGAGGAGGGAGTTCGGGGATAGATCATGGAAGTCTATCCCGTAGTAGAACATAAGCCCGCGGATGAAGGGGTGGAGTGGAAATCCTAACCCGTGGAGGAAATGGGGGATGAATACTACCCTCTCGTTGGGCTTCAGCGTGGGAATGATTTGTCCCTGGGTTGGAAGGTGGTGGGCGATTCCCTTCGCCAGGTACTCGGCCGCCCGAAGCTCCACGATGTCCTCCTCCTGGATGGAGGAGGCCATCCACTTGCCTTGACCTCCGTATTCGGACATGGTTGAGTGCTTGCTCGAGACGGAGAAGATGAGAACTTGGGCGCTGGAGCTCAATAGTGGAAGGGCAAAGGAAGAGAGAAGGCGTGGGTGGAGAAAAGGGATTCTTGTCTCCCTATAAACGCAGTAAATATTGAACGCCTCCCCATGCGCCTTAAAATTTTCCTGCTCCCAAGGGCTATGTAAACGGCACGGTTGGGTTACCCACGCCTGTATTGATGAGAATCTTGCAATAAGGGGACACGATCTCTGCTTTGACAAGAAGTGCCAATGGAAATCGCATCTCGAAACATGGGATGGCAGACAAAACGGTTTGATATAGTGACCGGGCAGACATGATGTCATGTTATAAAAAAGATGTCAGCAGATTGGATCCGTGAAATATTATATTCTCTCTATGGTTGTGTGTGGTGTGAGTTACAGGTCCGGACACATTGGTACATCCGAAGACTATTTGGGAGTTCGGAAGGAGGAACCCGCCTTGCAAAGCCGAAGATAGATCTACACGCCGGATATCTTTCATTGAAGCCAGGTTCAACGGCTACTGCGGGAGTCCTGGACTAAGGGGTCCTCGGGCATCCGGCCTATTAGCCATGGGCCGGACTAATGGGCTGTGAAGATACGAAGACCGAAGACTATACCCGTGTCCGGTGGGACTCTCCTTGGCGTGGAAGGCAAGTTTGGTGACTGGATATGTAGATTCCTTTCTTTGTAACCGACCTTGTGTAACCCAAGATCCTCCCGGTGCTTATATAAACCGGAGGACTTAGTCTGGAGAGGAGGAGAATTCATTATCATAGCTATACAAGCTAGACCTTTAGAGTTTAGCCATTACGATCTCGAGGTAGATCAACTCTTGTAATACTCATACTCATCAATATCAATCAAGCATGACATAGGGTATTACCTCCATAGAGAGGGCCCGAACCTGGGTAAACATCGTGTCCCTTGTCTCCTGTTACCATCGACCTTAGATGCACAGTTCGGGACCCCCTACCCGAGATCCGCCGGTTTTGACACCGACAATGATCTTTCTTGGACCGAAAGCAAACTAGAAGACTTGGAGTTGAAGTTTGGAATGCCACGAGGTAGGAGGGCACGCCCAGGGTGCTAGGCGCACCCCCACCCTCATGGGCCCCTCGTAGCTCCACCGACGTACTTCTTCCGCCTATGTATACTCTTATACCCAAGATCGATTGCAGAGAGCCACGAAACCACTTTTCCACCGTCGCAACCTTCTGTACATGTGAGATCCCATCTTGGGGCCTTTTCCGGCGATCTGCCAGAGGGGGGATCGATCATGGAGGGCTTCTACATCAACACCATAGCCTCTCCAATGAAGCGTGAGTAGTTTACCATAGACCTTCGGGTGGATAGTTATTAGCTAGATGGCTTCTTCTCTCTCTTTGATTCTCAATATAAAGTTCTCCTCGTTGTTCTTGGAGATCTATTCGATGTAATACTCTTTTGCGGTGTGTTTGCCGAGATCCGATGAATTGTGAGTTTATGAACAAGATTATCTATGAATATTATTTGGTTCTTCTTTGAATTCTTATATGCATGATTTTATATCTTTGAAAGTCTCTTCGAATTATCGGTTTAGTTTGGCCTACTAGATTGATCTTTCTTGCAATGGGAGAAGTGCTTAGCTTTGGGTTCAATCTTGCAGTGTCCTTTCCCAGTGACAGTAGGGGCAGCAAGGCACATATTGTATTGTTGCCATCGAGGATAAAAAAGATGGGGTTTATATCATATTGCTTGAGTTTATCCCTCTACATCATGTCATCTTGCTTAAAGCGTTACTCTGTTCTTATGAACTTAATACTCTAGATGCATGCTGGATAGCGGTCGATGTGTGGAGTAATAGTAGTAGATGCATAATCGTTTCGATCTACTTGACACGGACATGATGCCTATATTCATGATCATTGCCTAGATATTCTGATAACTATGCACTTTTCTCTCATTTGCTCGGTAGTAATTCGTTCACCCATCGTAATACATGTTATCTTGAGAGAAGCCACTAGTAAAACCTATGGCCCCCAGGTCTCTTTCTTATTATATTGCATCTATTTTATTTACATCGCATCTCGGTTACTATTTTGCAATCTTTACTTTCCAATATATACAACAAAAATACCAAAAATATTTACTTTACTATCTTTATCAAATCTCACTTTTGCTAGTGACCATGAAGGGATTGACAACCCCTTTATCGCGTTGGTTGCAAGGTTCTTGATTGTTTGTTCAGGTACTAGGTGACTTGTGTGTTGTCTCCTACTAGATTGATACCTGGTTCTCAAAAACTAAGGGAAATACTTACGCTAATTTGTTGCATGACCCTTTCCTCTTCAAGGGAAAACCAACGCATGCTCGAGAGGTAGCAACGCCCCAGCTCGGGGTAAAGACTCGGGCTTACACTGGTGTGTGTTGCCCAAGAACCTGCTACCCGTCCGAATAGTAATTGTGTGCCGCATCGACTTCCTCGCCATCGCCAGTTCCGTTGTTGGTTCGTGCTGCTCTCCGCGACCCTAACCGGCTCGCCCCTATGGAGGAGGAATTCGATGCATTGCAATGCAAGCGCACCAAGCACCTTGTACCGTATCCCTGCCATGCTAATATTATTAGTGGGAAGTGGGTGTTTTGCCACAAGACACACCCTTATGGTACCCTTGAGCGGTACAACGCTCGTTGGTGATTCATGGTTTTCGGCAATGCGCCCGAGTGGACTTCACCGACACCTTCGCCTCGGTTATCAAGCTTGGCACAATTCGGACCGTCTTGGAACTTGCGGTGGACCGTGTGTGGCCGGTGCATCAGTTGGATGTCTCCAACGCATTCCTCCACGACCATCTCTATTGCCAGCAGCCTACTCAATTCGTCGCCGACACTCATCCCGATTGTAACATCCCAAATTTTCAATTTGGAATGTTATACATTAGATCATCATGCATATCATATTTTATTTTGCATTTTGGTTGATCCTAGAAATTCTACGCAACTCAATGGCCCACGGAGAGAGTTGGGGATTTCGTTATTTTCATATTTGAGTTTTCTCAAATTTTGAGAATAGGATCATTTGATTTTATTTATTTTATCATCAATTATTTCTAATACAAAAATATGAGAGAGGGAATAAAATGACTTTCCCAAAATAAAGAAATATTGAGGATTTAATAATAAAATCAAATAAGATTTTATTTCGGAGTTTTTCGGTGTTTTATTTGAATTTAGGAAAATGTGCGTTTTCCAAAATTGCATTTAGGGCCCAAATAAATGTTCACCTTGTGCGGCTTGATTTTAGAAGCCCGTGAAAATTTATTTTGGAATTTTTGGAGTCGGTTTAGTATTTCTTTTTATTTTTCTACCGAGCGGAATAATTAAAAAAAAGCGAACCGACTTCGGGCCGTACCCGAGCGGGACACCGTCCAGGGGCAGCCTTTAAATAGCGCCGCCCCGAGCCGCCCCAGCCCCTCAGCCCCGCCTCGATCCGCGTGCGCCGCCGGATCCGCCGCCGCCGACGATCCCGCCGCCCGAGGTTCGTCGCGCCTCGTTTTCTATGCCGAAAAAAAATTCGGCGATCGTCGTTTTTCTTTTTCTCGCATTAAATCCACGATTTTTCGGATCGCGATTCCTGATCCGATTTTCGTTTTAGTTTAACTTTTCGTTCGTTTATCGGAATCAGGCGATTCAAGCGCCTAGGGATTCATCTCAAAACCCTCTATCCGATTAATCAACTTAAACAAGTTTTTGTTATTGTAAATTTGCCCTAGATCCAGATTACTAGAATGAAGTTGTTTTCTTTCGCCGTTTGTTTTTCGTTGCTTCATTTGATTTGATTCTTTTTGCCAACCGAAGTTCTTAAATTGAACCTTCTGGTTAGATCTCTTATTAGAGTTTTACCTGTGCATTAGATGAGTACTTATTGTATGCTTGTTTGTTTGTCTGCGATAGAATACCCGGAGTGCGCCGCCTGTTACTTCGAGTCGTCAGGTTTCGCGGATCATCAGCAAGGCAAGTAACACTTTGATCATACCTTTTCTACTACCCAGTTTTATTGCATTAGACCAATCCCCACACATTTCATGATTAGGATCTAAATAAATTGTGGGATGGGAAGTAGATGAGGTAGTACCTATTACCTGTTTATTATCAAACCTTTGGGAGTTACTTCTACGTTTGCTTATTATGCCATGCTATGCTAGTAGACGTGGATTGGGTGAGTGATATCCATGACAGATGTGAGATTGTTAATTAATGGTTTATCTAAGGTGGCAACTTAAACACACATCTGGGTGGATTGAGGCACCTGGGTATTCCAGGACTTGCCTGTTTTCTTTTGGACCGCCACCCAGGCTCAAAGGGATCATGAGACTATTCATACTAGAAACTTCCGTGTGCAGCCACAAGCTATTATGGGCTCTAGCATAGTTGACTAAGTTGTGCGAACTCTTACAGTGGTAGACTAGCAGATGTAGGGGATGTAGGTGGTACGGTCTACCCGATCGTAAGGTGCTAGCGCTTCTGAAAGACTATGTCTCGGTCATCCGTCTTCTCAAACACCATGTAGTGCGAGAAACCAAACGGAGGCGGTCGAGTCTTGTGGGGAAAAGTGCGCAAACCTCTGCAGAGTGTAATAAACTAATCATGGTTAGCCGTGTCCCCGGTTATGGACATCTTGAGTATCTAGTACCTGGATTTTCATGTGAATCTCAACATGTTACTCTAAATTAATTTTGTTGGGTTATGTTTAATGATGATGCTTAATTGGGATTGAGAATGCTGTCAACCATTCTCAATGTTTAACAACCACCATGATAGTTAAATAAATTTATTCCTTTGAAGTAGGGAAAAACTGGCTTTACGCAAAACAATAACCATAGAGCTTTCCACCAGTCAAATATGCATATAGTATAGCTGTTTCATTCCATTACTCTCTATGTGTTACCTTGCCAGCATATTCCATGTGCTGACCCGTTTTCGGGCTGCAACGTTAATGTTGCAGACTTTTCAGACGACGATTAAGGAGTTTTTAGGTCGTGGTTCTATACTCAGTGATGCCGTTGGAGTTGATGGACTCACTTATCTTCCAAGCCTTCCGCTGTTATCATTATTAGATGGCCTTAAGCCATATTTATTGTAATAAGTTCTCTTTTGAGACACTCGATGTAATAAGTGTGTGATTGCTACTCTGCTATAAATCCTCCGAGTATTGTGTGGTGTCAGCATTACTGATCCAGGGATGACACCGGAGCACAGAGATCAGACTGTTTGAGGTCTGGTCGCTACAGAGATGGTATCAGAGCACACGCTGACTGTAGGACACGACCACTAAGCACAAGACCTAGATCACTATTCACTCTCTTCTCTCTGACCTCTCATCTTTTCTACTCTTTAGGATGGCGGATGCAAGGAACAAGTTCACACAACTGAATGAAGATACACCCTTTGGACGTCACTTGAAGGAAGTCACTAGATACCTGAACATATGAGTACCAAGCTTCACAGGAACCTACAACGCCACTTTACCTGAAGAAGAGCGCTAGATGATTCAAGTTCAAGTTCCAGGAAGGACGTTCATGCCAGTCACTGAGCCCATAGAGTTTTCTTTTGATGCACCAACTTGGAGTCTAGGAAAGAGCATGGCAGCTCACATCGCCATGGGACGCATTGGAGAAGTCTACCGCAAGGATCTCAAGGATACTATCTACCAGATTTGTGGGCGCCGAGATGAACACTGGGAGATGATCAGCACCAGGAAGGATAGATCAATTGCAGCTTTTATCCAGGAATTAAACCAGCACATTAGACGACAGGAGAACCAGATGTGTGCCGACATGATAGATCTGAAGAAGGTTAAGACCAGAATCAACGAACTGGAGGAAGAACTCAAGGCTACGCGTGAAGATTATGAAGAGGAAATTGAAGTATTGGTGGAGAAGAATGATGACCTAATCAAGAAGATGGGAATATTTATGGGAGGCCCTACGCCAGTAGATGAAGATGAAGAACCCAAGGAGATTAGCTCGGAAGACTACATCATCATCGACGGCACCGAATCGGAAGCAGATAGTAGCGATGATGACTATGTTGATGAAGCCGGAGCAGATATCATGGAGTCAACGACCGTAGAATATTTCTAGTAGACCCCCTCATCAGTAGTAGTAGTCCACCATGTAAATATAATAGTCCGAGCACTTTTGCGATAGTTAGATCGATTGTATGCCCTTGTTTGATTGATTGAAGTGAATTGTTTGCTTTTGCCTCATGTGCATATGGGTAGTGTTTTCTCTTTGGACCCCCTCTATTCTTATATCTCATCTTTTCTAAACCCTTAGATGCCTCCGAGACGTGACCCCGGATTTGCCTTTCCACCGGAGCTCACCCAGTTGATCCAGCAGCAGAACACATTGATGCAATTGCTAGTCCAGAATCAGAACCAGGGAAACAACAACAACCACAACCCACCACCCCCCCACCTATTGACCACTTAGCCCATTTTCTTAGGCTGAATCCGCCGGTGTTTTCCAGTAGCATCGAGCCGATAGTAGCAGATGATTGGCTCCGCAAGACAGCTAGGGAGTTGACCACAGCAGGATGCACAGATGCGGAGAAGGTGAAGTTTGCCGCACATCAGCTAGAAGGACCAGCAGCATCATGGTGGGAGAATTTCACAGCCACTTTCCCAGTAGACACTGTCACATGGGACCAGTTTTAGCAGGCTTTTCGTACTGCACACGTTTCAGCAGGAGCTATGGCCATGAAGAAGCGTGAGTTTCGCAACTTGCGCCAAGGAGGAAGGACAGTTGGCCAGTATGTGGAGGAATTTAGTAAGTTAGCACGTTATGCCCCAGATGACGTCGCTACGGATGCAGCTAAGCAGGAGAAGTTTCTGGAAGGACCGAATGATGAGTTGAGCATGCAGTTGATGGTAGCAACCTTCAACAACTACCAGGAGTTGGTAGATCGTGCTCTTATGATTGAAGGGAAGCAGCAGCAAATTGAGAATCGCAAGAGGAAGTATGGACAAGGAAAGTACAATTCAGGAGCTCAGCAGAAGCCACGTTTTACCCCTAGACCGGGAGGACATTTTCAGCATACCCATGGAGGAGGTAGCTCGCACAACCACAATGGCACCAAGAATGGTAATGGCAATGGCGGAAGCAACGGCCAGAATCGCACCAACCCCTCAACCCCAGCCAAGAAGGACTTGAGTCGAGTCACTTGCTTTAAGTGTTCAAAGAACGGACATTATGCCAATGAATGTCCTGAATTACAAAATGGAAATAATAATGGAAGTTCTGGGAAGAAGCCGAACCCTTTTAACAGGGGACAGGTGAACCACGTTAGCATGGAGGAGGTTGAAGCTCAGCCCGATGCAGTAATAGGTAAGTTTTTGGTTAAGTCATTTACTGCACTCGTTCTTTTTGATACTGGCGCATCGCATTCATACATCTCAAGGGGATTTGTGGATAAGTATAACCTACCAACCCAAGCCCTTAGGTCACCCATGTTAGTAACCTCACTCGGAGCAGAGTATGTGGCTAGTCTATGGTGTGATCGGTTACCATTAAGGATTGGTAACTATGTTTTTCCCTCAGACCTAATAGTATTGGAATCTCAAGGATTGGATGTGATATTAGGCATGGATTGGTTATCAAAGTATGAAGGGAATATTGAGTGTGCTAGCAAGTCAATTTTGCTTACCACCCCAGAAGGGAGAAGGATCAAGTATGTATCCCGGCATGTGCCAAAGAGGACTCAAGTAAATTGCCTAACAGGAGTTGTGCAGGAGGAAGTACCAGTGGTAAGGGATTTCCCTGATGTATTTCCAGAGGAGTTGCCAGGCATGCCACCGGATAGAGATATTGAGTTTTGATTGAGCTATTGCCAGGCACAGGGCCAATATCAAAGAGACCATATAGGATGCCAGCAAAGGATTTGGTGGAAATTAAGAAGCAGATTAAGGAGTTACTGGATAAGGGATATATTCGCCCAAGTTCTTCGCCTTGGGGATCGCCAGTACTTCTAGTGGAGAAGAAGGATGGATCGTTAAGGATGGTTGTTGATTATCGAGGATTGAATGAAGTAACGATCAAGAACAAGTACCCGCTACCAATGATCAATGATCTGTTTGATCGATTGCAAGGAGCTAAGGTATTTTCCAAGATCGATCTGCGATCAGGACACCACCAGTTGAAGATTCGAGAAAAGGATATTCCGAAGACAGCTTTTACCACCAGGTATGGGCTGTATGAGTATACCGTTATGTCATTTGGTCTGACTAACGCACCTGCCTATTTTATGAACATGATGAACAAAGTGTTTATGGAGTTTTTGGATAAGTTCGTCGTAGTGTTCATTGATGATATCCTGGTTTATTCGAAGAATGAAGAGGAACATAAGGAGCATTTGCGTTTGGTACTTGGAAAGCTCAGAGAACATCAATTATATGCCAAGTTCAGCAAATGTGAGTTTTGGTTGAAGGAAGTAGGATTCCTCGGACACGTTATATCTGGAGAAGGTATAGCAGTAGATCCCGCTAAAGTTGAAACTGTGACCAAGTGGGAAGCCCCAACAACAGTTGGAGAGATCCGGAGTTTTCTTGGACTCGCAGGATACTACCGGAGATTTATTGAGAATTTCTCAAAGATTGTGAAGCCTATGATTGAGTTGTTGAAGAAGGATACCAAGTTCATATGGACAGAGGGATGTGAGGCTAGTTTCCAGGAGTTGAAGAAACGCTTAGTTACCTCACCAGTATTGATCTTGCCAGACCAGACCAAGGATTATGAGGTGTATTGCGACGCTTCGCGTCGAGGACTTGGAGCAGTGCTTATGCAGGAAGGGAGAGTTGTTTCATATGCCTCAAGACAACTGAAGCCTCATGAGTTGAATTATGCCACGCATGATTTGGAGTTAGCAGCCGTAGTGCATGCATTGAAGACATGGAGACATTTTCTGATTGGAAATCATTGTGAGGTGTACACGGATCATAAGAGTTTGAAGTACATTTTCACACAGAAGGAGTTGAATCTCAGACAAAGGAGATGGTCGGAGCTTATCAAGGATTATGATATGAAATTGCATTATCACCCCGGAAAGGATAATGTAGTAGCTGACGCATTAAGCCGTAAGAGCCATGTCAATACGTTAATGACGGGAGAAATACCAAGGGAGTTAGCAGAAAATTTTCGTGAACTATGTTTGGAAATAGTTCCGAGAGGCTATGTAGCAGCATTGGAGATTCAGTCAACTTTGATGGATAGAATCAGAGAAGCTCAGAAAGCTGACAAAGAGATTGCCGCTATAAAGGAGAAACTGAGCAAAGGAAAAGCTAAAGGATTTCGTGAGGATGAGCACGACACCCTATGGTTTGAAGACCGTGTCTACGTGCCCAATGACCCAGAGATCAGGAAGTTGATTTTGCAAGAGGCACATGACTCACCGTATTCAATTCACCCAGGAAATACCAAGATGTATCTGGTGGACCGGAATGAAGAAGGATATAGCGGAGTATGTAGCAGTTTGTGATGTATGCCAGAGAGTAAAGGCAGAGCATCAGAAGCCAGTAGGATTGTTACAACCATTGCCGATACCCGAATGGAAGTGAGATAAGCTAGGCATGGATTTTATCACGGGATTTCCCAGGACTCATTCAGGCTATGACTCGATTTGGGTTGTAGTTGATCGATTGACGAAAGTAGCTCATTTCATCCCAGTAAAGACCACTTATACCAGGGCTAAGTTGGCAAAGATATACATGACCAGAATAGTATGCCTGCATGGAGTTCCGAGGAGTATCGTATCAGATAGAGGAACCCAGTTTACCTCAAAGTTCTGGAAGTAGTTGCATGAAATTTTGGGTACCAGGCTAGAATTCAGTACAAGTTTTCATCCACAGATAGATGGACAGACCGAGAGAGTCAATCAGATTTTGGAGGATATGCTGAGAGCTTGTGCGCTAGATTATGGATCTAGTTGGGACGATAATTTTCCATATGAAGAGTTCTCTTACAACAACAGTTACCAAACCAGTTTGAAGATGGCCCCTTTCGAAGCTTTATACGGAAGGAGGTGCAGGACACCGGTGTCATGGGACGAAGTTGGAGACCGCCAGTTGTTTGGTCCTGACTTGATTAAAGAGTCTAAACAGAAGGTGAAGTTGATTCGCGATAGGCTCAAGGTAGCCCAGTCCAGACAGAAAAGTTATGCAGATTCTAAATGTAAGGAGACAGTTTACGAAATTGGAGATAGAGCTTATCTTCGAGTATCTCCACTTCGGGGAACAAAGCATTTTGGAGTTAAAGGGAATTTAGCACCACGATTTGTAGGACCCTATCGAGTTTTGGAGCGTATGGGAGAAGTAGCCTACAAGTTGGAATTGCCTGAAGGATTGTCAGGAGTTCATGATGTGTTCCACGTTTCTCAGTTAAAGAAATGTCACGCGGAGATGGCTGACATACCGTTGAGAGACACAGTGCCTTTGGAAACTATTCAGTTGGATAACGATTTGACCTACGAGGAGAAACCAGTCAAGATTCTCGAGTTTGCCAGCCGAGTTACTCGCAGCAAGGTTATCAAGTTTTGCAAAGTTTAGTGGAGTCACCACATAGAGGATGAAGCCACCTGGGAACGAGAGGAAGATTTGCTCAAAGACCACCCTCACCTATTTTCTAGCCAACCCGAATCTCGAGGGCGAGATTCATCTTAAGGGGGGTAGGTTTGTAACATCCCAAATTTTCAATTTGGAATGTTATACATTAGATCATCATGCATATCATATTTTATTTTGCATTTTGGTTGATCCTAGAAATTCTACGCAACTCAATGACCCACGGAGAGAGTTGGGGATTTCGTTATTTTCATATTTGAGTTTTCTCAAATTTTGCGAATAGGATCATTAGATTTTATTTATTTTATCATCAATTATTTCTAATACAAAAATATGAGAGAGGGAATAAAATGAATTTCCCAAAATAAAGAAATATTGAGGATTTAATAATAAAATCAAATAAGATTTTATTTCGGAGTTTTTCGGTGTTTTATTTGAATTTAGGAAAAATGTGCGTTTTTCAAAACTGCATTTAGGGCCCAAATAAATGTTCACCTTGTGCGGCTTGATTTTAGAAGCCCGTGAAAATTTATTTCAGAATTTTTGGAGTCCGTTTAGTATTTCTTTTTATTTTTCTTCCGAGCGGAATAATAAAAAAACGAACCGACTTCGGGCCGTACCCGAGCGGGACACCGCCCGGGGGCAGCCTTTAAATAGCGCCGCCCCGAGCCGCCCCAGCCCATTAGCCCCGCCTCGATCCGCGCGCGCCACCGGAGCCGCCGCCGACGACGACGATCCCGCCGCCCGAGGTTCGTCGTGCCTCGTTTTCCGTGCCGAAAAAAATTGGCGTTCGTCGTTTTTCTTTTTCTCGGATTAAATCCACGATTTTTCGGATCGCGATTCCTGATCCGATTTTCATTTTAGTTTAACTTTTCGCTCGTTTATCGGAATCAGGCGATTCAAGCGCCTAGGGATTCATCTCGAAACCCTCTATTCGTTTAATCAACTTAAACAAGTTTTTGTTACTGTAAAATTTGCCCTATATCCAGATTACTAGAATGAAGTTGTTTTCTTTCGCCGTTTGTTTTTCGTTGCTTCGTTCGATTTGATTCTTTTTGCCAACCGGAGTTCTTAAATTGAACCTTCTGGTTAGATCTCTTATTTGAGTTTTACATATGCATTAGATGAGTACTTATTGTATGCTTGTTTGTTTGTCTGTGATAGAATACCCGGAGTGCGCCGCCTGTTACTTCGAATGGTTAGGTTTCGCGGATCATCAGCAAGACAAGTAACACTTTGATCATACCTTTTCTACTACCCAGTTTTATTGCATTAGACCAATCCCCACACATTTCATGATTAGGATCTAATTAAATTGTGGGATGGGAAGTAGATGAGGTAGTACCTATTACCTATTTATTATCAAACCTTTGGGGGTTATTTCTACGTTTGCTTATTATGCCATGCTATGCTAGTAGACGTGGATTGGGTGAGTGATATCCATGACAGATGTGAGATTGTTAAATTAATGGTTTATCTAAGGTGGCAACTTAAACACACATCTGGGTGGATTGAGGCACCTGGGTATTCCAGGACTTGCATGTTTTCTTTTGGACCGCCACCCAGGCTCAAAGGGATCATGAGACTATTCATACTAGAAACTTCCGTGTGTAGCCACAAGCTATTATGGGCTCTAGCATAGTTGACTAAGTTGTGCGAACTCTTACAGTGGTAGACTAGCAGATGTAGGGGATGTAGGTGGTACGGTCTACCCGATCGTAAGGTGCTAGTGCTTCTGAAAGACTATGTCTCGGTCATCCGTCTTCTCAAACACCATGTAGTGCGAGAAACCAAACGGAGGCGATCGAGTCTTGTGGGGAAAAGTGCGCAAACCTCTGCAGAGTTTAATAAACTAATCATGGTTAGCCGTGTCCCCGGTTATGGACATCTTGAGTATCTAGTACCTGGATTTTCATGTGAATCTCAACATGTTACTCTAAATTAATTTTGTTGGGTTATGTTTAATGATGATATTTAATTGGGATTGAGAATGTTGTCAACCATTCTCAATGTTTAACAACCACCATGTTAGTTAAATAAATTTATTCCTTTGAAGAAGGGAAAAATTGGCTTTACGCAAAACTGTAACCATAGAGCTTTCCACCAGCCAAATATGCATATAGTATAGTTGTTTCATTCCATTACTCTCTATGTGTTACCTTGCCAGCATATTCCATGTGCTGACCCGTTTTTGGGCTGCAACATTAATGTTGCAGACTTTTCAGACGACGACTAAGGAGTTTTTAGGTCGTGGTTCTATACTCAGTGATGCCGTTGGAGTTGATGGACTCACTTATCTTCCAAGCCTTCCGCTGTTATCGTTATTAGATGGCCTTAAGCCATACTTATTGTAATAAGTTCTCTTTTGAGACACTCGATGTAATAAGTGTGTGATTGATACTCTGTTATAAATCCTCCGAGTACTGTGTGGTGTCAGCATTACTGATCCAGGGATGACACCGGAGCACGGAGATCAGACTGTTTGAGGTCTGGTCGCTACACCGATCATGTGTGACAGCTTTCTTGATATCTTTATGGGTTGAAGCAGGCGCCGAGAGTGTGGTACTAATGCATCGCTGCCTTTCTTCAACAGATGGGCTTCCGAGCTACTCGCTTTGACGCCTCCCTATTCGTGAATCATCACAGCCATGTGACTGCCTATCTCCTCCTCTATGTCGACGACATCATCATCACGGCATCCTCGGCCGGGCTTCTTAGATAGCTTACCGCTCATCTAGGTGCAGAGTTTACCCTGAAGGACTTGGGGCCGCTCCACGACTTCCTCGGCATCAAGTTTGTTCGGTGACCCGACAACTTTTTGAAGGAACTATGACCTAGAGGCAATAATAAAGTTGTTATTTATATTTCCTTATATCATGATAAATGTTTATTATTCATGCTAGAACTGTATTAACCGGAAACTTAGTACATGTGTGAATACATAGACAAATAGAGTGTCACTAGTATGCCTCTACTTGACTAGCTCGTTAATCCAAGATGGTTAAGTTTCCTAACCATGGACAAGAGTTGTCATTTGATGAACGGTATCACATCATTAGAAAATGATGTGATTGACTTGACCCATCAGTTAGCTTAGCACTATGATCGTTTAGTTTATTGCCAGATTATGCCACTCCCGAATACCGTAGGAACACTTAGTATGCTATCAATCGTCACAATGTAACTGGGTGATTATAAAGATGCTCTACAGGTGTCTCCGATGGTGTTTGTTGAGTTGGCATAGATCGAGATTAGGATTTGTCACTCCGATGGTCGGAGAGGTATCTCTGGGCCCTCTCGGTAATGCACATCACTATAAGCCTTGCAAGAAATGCAACTAATGAGTTAGTTGCGGGATGATGTATTACGAAACGAGTAAAGAGACTTGCCGGTAACGAGATTGAACTAGGTATTGAGATACTGACGATCGAAACTCGGGCAAGTAACATGCCGATGACAAAGGGAATAACATATGTTGTTATGTGGTTTGACCGATAAAGATCTTCGTAGAATATGTAGGAACCAATATGAGCATCCAGGTCCCGCTATTGGTTATTGACCGGAAGTGAGTCTCGGTCATGTCTACATAGTTCTCGAACCTGTAGGGTCCGCACGCTTAACGTTCGATGACGATTGGTATTATGAGTTTATGTGTATTGATGTATTGAAGGTAGTTCAGAGTCCCAGATGTGATCGCGAACATGACGAGGAGTCTCAAAATGGTCGAGACATAAAGATTGATATATTGGATGATGTTATTCGGACAATGGATGAGTTTCGGGGGTCACCAGATAAATATCGGAGTGCTGGGGGGTTATCGGAAACCCCGGGGGAACTAATAGGATAACATGGGCCTTGTGTGTGTGTGTGAGAGAGAGAGGAGGGGCCCTAGGTCTGGCCGCGCCCTCCCCCCCTTGAGGAGTCCGAATTGGACTAGGAGGGTGGCGCATCCCCTCTCTCCCTCTCCCTCTCTCCCTCTCCTTCCTTCCCCCTCTCTCCCCTTGTTGGAAACCTACTAGGAATAGGATTCCTAGTAGGAATCCTACTTGGGGCGTTCCCTATGAGGGTCGGACGGCCTCCCCCTTGCTCCTTTATATACGGAAAGGGGGCAGTGGGCACCCTAGGACACACAAGTTGAAAGTTGTCTTAGTCGTGTGCGGTGCCCCCCTCCACAGATTGCCACCTCGGTTATATCGTTGTAGTGATTAGGCGAAGCCCTGCGTCGGTAACTTCATCATCACCGTCATCACGCCGTCGTGCTGTTGAAACTCTCGCTCGGCCTCAGCTGGATCAAGAGTACAAGGGACGCCACCGAGCTAAACGTGTGCAGATGGCAGAGGTGTCGTGCGTCCGGTACTTGATCGGTTGGATCGTGAAGACGTTCGACTCCATCAACCGTGTTATGTTAACGCTTCCTCTTTCGGTCTATGAGGGTACGTGGACACACTCTCCTCGCTCGTTGTTATGCTCTCCTAGATAGATCTTGCGTGATCATAGGATTTTTTTGAAATACTACGTTCCCCAATAGTGGCATCCGAGACAGGTCTATGTGTAGATGTTATATGCATGAGTAGAACACAAAGAGTTGTGGGTGATAATAGTCATACTGCTTACCAGCATGTCATACTTTGATTTGGCGGTATTGTTGGATGAAGTGGCTCAGACCAACATTACGTGTACGCTTACGCGAGACTGGTTCTACCAACGTACTTCGCACACGGGTGGCTAGTGAAGAAATATGCCCTAGAGGCAATAATAAAGTTGTTATTTATATTTCCTTATATCATGATAAATGTTTATTATTCATGCTAGAATTGTATTAACCGGAAACTTAGTACATGTGTGAATACATAGACAAATAGAGTGTCACTAGTTTACCTCTACTTCACTAGCTCGTTGTATCAATGATGGTTATGTTTCCTAACCATAGACATGAGTTGTCATTTGATTAATGGGATCACATCATTAGAGAATGATGTGATTGACTTGACCCATTCCGTTAGCTTAGCACAATGATCGTTTATTTTGTTGCTATTGCTTTCTTCATGACTTATACATGTTCCTATGACTATGGGATTATGCAACTCCCGAGTACCGGAGGAAAACTTTGTGTGCTACCAAACATCACAACGTAACTGGGTGATTATAAAGGTGCTCTACAGGTGTCTCTGATGGTACTTGTTGAGTTGGCATAGATCGAGATTAGGATTTATCACTCCGATTGTCGGAGAGGTATCTCTGGGCCCTCTCGGTGATACACATCACTATAAGCCTTGCAAGCATTGTGACTAATGAGTTAGTTGCAGGATGGTGTATTACGGAATGAGTAAAGAGACTTACCTGTAACGATATTGAACTAGGTATGAGGATACCGATGATCGAATCTCGGGCAAGTAACATACCGATGACAAAGGGAACAACGTATGTTGTTATGCTGTTTGACCGATAAAGATCTTCGTAGAATATGTAGGAACCAATATGAGCATCCAGGTTCCGCTATTGGTTATTGACCAGAGACGAGTCTCGGTCATGTCTACATAGTTCTTGAACCCGTAGGGTCCGCACACTTAAAGTTCGGTGACAATCGGTATTATGAGTTTATGTGTTTTGATGTACCGAAGGTAGTTCGAAGTCCCGGATGTGATCACAGACATGACGAGGAGTCTCAAAATGGTCGATACGTAAAGATTGATATATTGGACGGCTATATTCGGACACCGGAAGTGTTCCAGATGGTTTCGGAGAAAACCAGAGTACCGG
>NC_057800.1:538821356-538822765 GCF_018294505.1 Triticum aestivum
GTGTAATCTAGATTATTGACTCTAGTGCAAGTGGGAGACTGAAGGAAATATGCCCTAGAGGCAATAATAAAGTTATTATTTATTTCCTTATATCATGATAAATGTTTATTATTCATGCTAGAATTGTATTAACCGGAAACATGATACATGTGTGAATACATAGACAAACAGAGTGTCACTAGTATGCCTCTACTTGACTAGCTCGTTGATCAAAGATGGTTATGTTTCCTAGCCATAGACATGAGTTGTCATTTGATTAATGGGATCACATCATTAGGAGAATGATGTGATTGACTTGACCCATTCCGTTAGCTTAGCACTTGATGGTTTAGTATGTTGCCATTGCTTTCTTCATGACTTATACATGTTCCTATGACTATGAGATTATGCAACTCCCGTTTACCGGGGGAACACTTTGTGTGCTACCAAACGTCACAACGTAACTGGATGATTATAAAGGTGCTCTCCAGGTGTCTCTGAAGGTACTTGTTGAGTTGGCGTATTTCGAGATTAGAATTTGTCACTCCGATAGTCGGAGAGGTATCTCTGGGCCCACTCGGTAATACACATCACTATAAACCTTGCAAGCATTGTAACTAGTGAGTTAGTTGAGGGATGATGTATTACGGAACGAGTAAAGAGACTTGCCAGTAACGAGATTGAACTAGGTATTGAGATACCGACGATCGAACCTCGGGCAAGTAACATACTGATGACAAAGGGAACAACGTATGTTGTTATGCGGTTTGACCGATAAATATCTTCGTAGAATATGTGGGAGCCAATATGAGCATCCAGGTTCCGCTATTGGTTATTGACCGGAGACATGTCTCGGTCATGTCTACATAGTTCTCAAACCCGCAGGGTCCGCACGCTTAAAGTTCGGTGACAATCGGTATTATGAGTTTTTGTGTTTTGATGTACCGAAGGTAGTTCAGAGTCCCGGATATGATCACGGACATGACGAGGAGTCTCGAAATGGTCGAGACATAAAGATCGATATATTGGACGACTATATTCGGACACCGGAAGTGTTCAAGGTGATTTCGGAGAAAACCGGAGTGCCCGAGGGGTTACCGGAACCCCCCGGGGAAGTATTGGGCCTTAGTGGGGCTGAGGGGAGAGAGAGGACAGCAGCCCAGGAGGTGGCGCGGCCCCTCCCATGAGGAGTCCGAATTGGACTAGGGGAGGGGGCGCGGCCCCTCTTTCCCTCTCCCTCCCCCTCTCTTTCCTTCCCCCTTCCCTCTTCCTAGTTGGACTAGGAAAGGGGAGTCCTACTCCTACTAGGAGGAGGACTCCACCCTCCTTGGCGCGCCCCAAGGGCCGGCCGGCCTCCCCCTTGCTCCTTTATATACCGGGGCAGGGGCACCTCTAGACACACAAGTTGATCTGTTGATCTCTCCCAGCCG
>NC_057800.1:538822777-538877738 GCF_018294505.1 Triticum aestivum
TTCCTTCCCCCTTCCCCCTTCCTAGTAGGACTAGGAAAGGATGAATCCTACTCCTACTTGGAGGAGGATTCCTCCTCTCCATGGGGCGCACCAAGGCCGGCCGGCCTCCCCCTTGACCCTTTATATATAGGGGGCACCCAAACACACACAAGTTGATTGTTCCAAGCCATGTAAGGTGCCCCCCTCCACCATAATCCACCTCGATCATATCGTAGTGCTGCTTAGGCGAAGCCCTGCGTCGGTAGCAACATCATCACCGCATCACACCGTCGTGCTGACGGAACTCTCCCGTGAAGCTCTGCTGGATCGGAGTTCGTGGGACGTCATCGAGATGAACGTGTGCTGAACTCAGAGGTGACGTGCGTTCGGTACTTGGATCGGTCACATCATGAAGACGTACGACTACATAAACCGCGTTCTCATAATGCTTCCGCTTACGGTCTATGAGGGTACGTGGACAATACTCCCCCCTCTCGTTGCTATGCATCACCATGAACTCGGAGGTGCCGTGCGTTCGGTACTTGGATCGGTCGCATCATGAAGTCGATGTGATCGCAGTCGGCACGCTACCTCTACATCTACCTTCGGGATTAGTTTTAGACCAGAATAATTGTTATTTGGTGCTAGCGTTGAGCATGAACATTATATTTGGATCTTGTTTAATGCGAGACGGTTATTCATTTAAATCTGAGAATAATGGTTGTTCTATTTATATGAGTAATATCTTTTATCGTCATGCACCCTTGAAGAGTGGTCTATTTTTGATGAATCTCGATAGTAGTGATACATATATTCATAATATTGAAGCAAAAAGATGCAGAGTTGATAATGATAGTGCAACTTATTTGTGGCATTGCCGTTTAGGTCATATTGGTGTAAAGCGCATGAAGAAACTCCATTCTGATGGACTTTTGGAATCACTTGATTATGAATCACTTGGTACTTGCGAACCATGCCTCACGGGCAAGATGATTAAAATGCCGTTCTCCGGAACTATGGAGCGAGCAACAGATTTGTTGGAAATCATACATCCTGATGTATGTGGTCCGATGAATATTGAGGCTCGCGGCGGGTATCATTATTTTCTCACCTTCAAAGATGATTTGAGCAAATATGGGTATATCTACTTGATGAAACACAAGTCTGAACCATTTGAAAAGTTCAAAGAATTTTAGAGTGAAGTGGAAAATCATCGTAACAAGAAAATAAAGTTTCTACGATCTGATCGTGGAGGAGAATATTTGAGTTATGAGTTTGGTCTTCATTTGAAACAATGCGGAATAGTTTCACAACCCACGCCACCCGGAACACCACAGCGTAATGGTGTGTCCGAACATCGTAATCGTACTTTACTAGATATGGTACGATCTATGATGTCTCTTACTGATTTACCGCTATCATTTTGGGGTTATACTTTAGAGACGACTGCATTCATGTTAAATAGAGCACCATCTAAATCCGTTGAGACGACGCCTTATGAACTATGGTTGGCAAGAAACCAAAGTTGTCGTTTCTTAAAGTTTGGGGTTGCGATGCTTATGTGAAAAAGCTTCAACCTGATAAGCTCGAACCCAAATCGGAGAAATGTGTCTTCATAGGATACCCAAAGGAGACTATTGGGTACACCTTCTATCACAGATTCGAAGGCAAGACATTCGTTGCTAAGAATGGATCCTTTCAAGAGAAGGAGTTTCTCTCGAAAGAAGTGAGTGGGAGGAAAGTAGAACTTGATGTAACTGTACCTGCTCCCTTATTGGAAAGTAGTTCATCACAGAAATCTGTTCCTGTGACTCCTATACCAATTAGTGAGGAAGCTAAGGATGAAGATCATGTAACTTCAGATCAAGTTACTACCGAACCTCGTAGGTCAACCAGAGTAAGATCCGCACCAGAGTGGTACGGTAATCCTATTCCGGAGGTCATGTTACTTGACTATGACGAACCTACAAACTATGAGGAAGCGATGATGAGCCCAGATTCCACAAAATGGCATGAGGCCATGAAATCTAAGATGGGATCCATGTATGAGAACAAAGTGTGTACTTTGGTTGACTTGCCCGATGATCGGAAAGCCATCGAGAATAAATGGATCTTCAAGAAGAAGACTGACGCTGACGGTAATGTTACTGTCTACAAATCTCGACTTGTTGCAAAAGGTTTTCGACAAGTTCAAGGAGTTGACTACGACGAGACCTTCTCACCCGTAGCGATGCTTAAGTCTGTCCGATTCATGTTAGCAATTGCCGCATTTTATGATTATGAAATTTGGCAAATGGATGTAAAGACTGCATTCCTGAATGGATTTCTGGAAGAAGAGTTGTATATGATGCAACCTAAAGGTTTTATCGATCCAAAGGGCGCTAACAAAGTATGCAAGCTCCAGCGATCCATCTATGGACTGGTGCAAGCATCTCGGAGTTGGAATAAACGTTTTGATAGTGTGATCAAAGCATATGGTTTTATACAGACTTTTGGAGAAGCCTGTATTTACAAGAAAGTGAGTGGGTGCTCTGTAGCATTTCTAATATTATGTGTGGATGACATATTGCTGATTGGAAATGATATAGAATTTCTGGATAGCATAAAAGGATACTTGAATAAGAGTTTTTCAATGAAAGACCTTGGTGAAGCTGCTTATATATTGGGCATCAAAATCTATAGAGATAGATCAAGACACTTAACTGGACTTTCACAAAGCACATACCTTGATAAAGTTTTGAAGAAGTTCAAAAAGGATCAAGCAAAGAAAGGGTCCTTGCCTCTGTTACAAGGTGTGAAGTTGAGTCAGACTCAATGCCCAACCACTGCAAAAGATAGAGAGAAAATGAAAGATGTTCCCCATGCTTCAGCCATAGGCTCTATCATGTATGCAATGCTGTGTACCAGACCTGATGTGTGCCTTGCTATTAGTTTAGCATGGAGGTACCAAAGTAATCCAGGAGTGGATCACTGGACAGCGGTCAAGAACATCCTGAAATACCTTAAAAGGACTAAGGATATGTTTCTTGTTGATGGAGGTGGCAAAGAGCTCGTCGTAAATGGTTACGTCGATGCAAGCTTTGACACTGATCCGAATGACTCTAAGTCACAAACCGGATACGTATTTTAATTGAATGGTGGAGCTGTCACTTGGTGCAGTTCTAAGCAAAGCGTCGTGGCGGGATCTACGTGTGAAGCGGACTACATATCTGCTTTGGAAGCAGTAAATGAAGGAGTCTGGATGAAGGAGTTCATATTTGATCTAGGTGTCATACCTAGTGCATCGAGTCCAATGAAAATCTTTTGTGACAATACTGGTGCAATTGCCTTGGCAAAGGAATCCATATTTCACAAAAGAACCAAGCACATCAAGAGACGCTTCAATTCCATCCGCGATCAAGTTAAGGAAGGAGACATAGAGATTTGTAAGATACATACGGATCTAAATGTTGTAGACATATTGACTAAGCCTCTCTCATGAGCAAAACATGATCAGCACCAAGACTCCATGGGTGTTAGAATCATTACAGTGTAATCTAGATTATTGACTCTAGTGCAAGTGGGAGACTGAAGGAAATATGCCCTAGAGGCAATAATAAAGTTGTTATTCATATTTACTTATATCATGATAGATGTTAATTATTCATGCTAGAATTGTATTAACCGGAAACTTAGTACATGTGTGTATACATAGATAAATAGAGTGTCACTAGTTTGCCTCTACTTGACTAGCTCGTTGTATCAATGATGGTTATGTTTCCTAACCATAGACATGAGTTGTCATTTGATTAACGGGATCACATCATTAGAGAATGATGTGATTGACTTGACCCATTCCGTTAGCTTAGCACAATGATTGTTTATTTTGTTGCTATTGCTTTCTTCATGACTTGTACATGTTCCTATGACTATGGGATTATGCAACTCCTGAGTACCGGAGGAAAACTTTGTGTGCTACCAAACGTCACAACGTAATTGGGTGATTATAAAGGTGCTCTACATGTGTCTCTGATGGTACTTGTTGAGTTGGCGTAGATCAAGATTAGGATTTGTCACTTCGATTGTCGGAGAGGTATCTCTGGGCCCTCTCGGTGATACACATCACTATAAGCCTTGCAAGCATTGTGACTAATGAGTTAGTTGCGGAATGATGTATTACGGAACGAGTAAAGAGACTTACCGGTAACGATATTGAACTAGGTATGAGGATACCGATGATCGAATCTCGGGCAAGTAACATACTGGTGACAAAGGGAACAACGTATGTTGTTATGCGGTTTGACCGATAAAGATCTTCGTAGAATATGTAGGAACCAATATGAGCATCCAGGTTCCGCTATTGGTTATTGACCAGAGACGAGTCTCGGTCATGTCTACATAGTTCTTGAACCCGTAGGGTCCGCATGCTTAAAGTTCGGTGACGATCGGTATTATGAGTTTATGTGTTTTGATGTACTGAAGGTAGTTCGGAGTCCCGAATGTGATAACGGACATGACGAGGAGTCTCGAAATGCTTGAGAGGTAAAGATAGATATATTGGATGGCTATATATATTCGGACACCGGAAGTGTTCCGGATGGTTTTGGAGAAAATCAGAGTGCCGGAGGGGTTACCGGAACCCCCCGGGGAAGTATTGGGCCTTAGTGGGCCTGTGGGGAGAGAGAGGGCTGCATCCCAGGAGGTGGCGCGCCCCCTCCCATGAGGAATCCAAATTGGACAAGGGAGGGGGGCGCGGACCCTCTTTCCCTCTCCCTCTCCCTCTCTTTCCTTCCCCCTCCCCCTTCCTAGTAGGACTAGGAAAGGATGAATCCTACTCCTACTAGCAGGAGGATTCCTCTTGTCCTTGGGGTGCAGCAAGGCCGGCCGGCCTCCCCCCTTGCTCCTTTATATACGGGGGCGGGGGGCACCCAAAGACACACAAGTTGATTGTTCCAAGCCGTGTGCGGTGCCCCCCTCCACCATAATCCACCTCAATCATATCGTAGTGGTGCTTAGGCGAAGCCCTGCGTCGGTAGCAACATCATCACCATCATCACGCCGTTGTGCTGACGGAACTCTCATGTGAAGCTCTGCTGGATTGGAGTTCGTGGGACGTCATCGAGCTGAACGTGTGCTGAACTCAGAGGTGCCATGCGTTCGGTACTTGGATCAGTCGGATCGTGAAGACGTATGACTACATCAACCACGTTCTCATAACGCTTCCACTTACGGTCTACGAGGGTACATGGACGATGTCACACCCTAGCTAGTTCAAGCATTAGAGTGTGCATCATGGTTAAATTTCTCTTTAATTTGAAATGGGGAAGGCAGAAACCCCCAACACCCCCCTGGAAACAACTAGGGTTTACTAAAATTATTTTCAATGAACCTGAAATGCCCTTCTAAAAAGTTCACCCTCTTTGTCTTGGGTTGGAACCTCTGGCAAAATTGGTGCACAATTTTCGAGGTCAATAGAAGGTCATTGAATTAAACCATAAGTATTTGAATTTGGGCATTTAAATGCTATAAAATAATTTAAATGCTCAAATAATTCTGGAAATAAATGTTTGTTGTTGGAAATAATCTAAACAGAGCCCACAATTATTTTCAGGATTTTTGGAAACGTTTTAGTATTTTAATTAAAGCCCAACAGTGGCAGTTAAATAGAAAAACATAAACAAATTTAAAAAAAGAGAGAGGGAAGCTACCTGGGCCTTACCTGTGCTGGCCCAGCCCACCTGGCTCGGCCCAGCCGACTGGCTGCCAGTCGTCGTCCTCCTCGCGCCAGAAGGACGCGGGGCGCGTGGCCGGCGCCCGCGGCCACACGCCGGCCACCTCCTGCTTCCGTCGACGCCTTGGAGACGTCCAGGGATGCCACGCGACCCCCACGTCCCCCTCTCATCCTCTTGCACTCTCCCCCTCGTCTCCCTCACTCTCCCCCGCGATGGCCGAGTGCGTACCTCGCTGCCGATCACCGTAGTTGCCACCAAAGCCACCCCCTCGCCCCTCCGACGAGCCCAATAGCTCCACCTCGTCGCCCTGAACCTCTCCGCTGACCCACGCGACTCCAAACGCCACCGAACGCCGTCTTCGCCCTCGTCTTCAACCTCGGGCACCCGAGCCATCTCCGGTCGATTCGCCGCCGCCAGGACCTCCCCGAGCTCGCTGACCCCCTCTCCGACCCCGCTGTGAGCTCCTCTTCCTTTTCCCCTAGCTCCCGTGCTTGTTTGGCCCCTGTAGTCGCCATTTCCACCGCACCCGAGAGCTCCCCGCCGCCGGCCATGGCGTCGTCGTGGCCAGAGCCACAGTGGCTCGAAGCCAAGCCCACCGTTGAGCTCAGCGCAGCACCAGGAACCCGTAGCCACCACCAGCTTCTTCTCCCGTGCACCGTAGCCTCGAAACCAACCCCGCCCGAACTTCGGCCGCCGCCACGAGCTCGATTCCGACGAGCTCGCTCCACCCCAGCTCCTCCCACTTGCCCCACTAGATGTGCGCGAGCCCCAGCTACGCGTAGCACGTCTCCGCCGTCGATTTGGTCACCAGGGGACCAAATCCGAAGCCCTCCGTTGTCCCGGCCTCGCCGGCGGCAACGCCGGCGGGATTAGCCCCGCCGACCAGGGGTTTGACCCCAGTTTGACTCCCCTGAGTCAATGACAAGTGGGCCCCCTCTGTTAACTAAATCAGATTAGATTTAACTAAAAATAATTAGCTTAATTAACTACTGACATGTGGGACCCACCAGTCAGGTTTGACCTGGACGTCCCTGTTGACCACTGACGTCACCCTGACATAATGCTGACGCAGTAATTAAATTACTGGAATTATTCTTATACAGGAAATTCCAGAAAATAGTCAAAACTTTTAAAAATCATAGAAAATCAACCATAGCTCCAAATGCAAAGATTTATATATGAAAAATGATCAGAAAAACTCAATCTATCCATCTGTAATGGTTCCATGCATGACAAAACAAGTTTACCTTGCTGTTTAAGCATAATAAGGAAATGCACTATTGAGGCCATGTTTAATGAGCTAATATTTGAATCTTTGATTCAAATGAGTTCATTCCTTTTTGTTATAACTTGCATTAGGCCAAGACACATTCATATTGCCATGTCATAGCATGCATCATATTGTTGCATATTGTCATGTGTTGATTGTGTTCCTATGTGTTCTTCGTGGTAGGTTCTGCCTCCGAGGATATTCACGAGTATCCAACTGAAGGGCAGTATCCCACTACCACTCCATCAGGCAAGCAACCCATTGATCATTTCGATACAAACCCATGTTCTCGCTTCTGCCCTTGTTTACTGCATTAAGACAACGCGATTCAAACTGCTGTGTGTTACGGTAGTTGAACCCTTATCCTCTGCATGACCTGTCATTGCCACAGTAACTAGATGAAACCCACTAGCATGTGTAGGAGTTGATTGAGCCATGTATGTGATTCCTACCTTGCTATGCCTGCTATGCTTAGGATGTGTTGAACATGTTTTGGTAAAGGTATCGATGAGAGGCCATGTAGGACTACATGGTGGGTTGTTTCATTGAGGCCGTCCCTAAGAACTGAGATCTGTATGTGTGATTTAAGATGCAGTTACTACCTTACATTGGGCCCGAAACCAATGGACCCTCTCGGCTTCTTAATCACCCTAGTACTCTGTCCAGGAGTTGCAAATAGTTTCTAGTGTTTCTAGGTTATGTGTTGGCGGTCGTGCGTAGCGCTGACCCTAGGGGTGGGCTATGTTGCGGTAGATACACCATGGCCGGGTATGCCGGGCGCCCGTTAGGCGTCTCGGGACCCTGTTCACATCGTTCGGGGCCGTATGTGGAAACCTCGGCCGGACTCCCTGCGGATGGAACCTGGATAGGCGATAAACCTGGACTAGAGACTTAAGTGTTTAGGTAGGCCGTGGCCGACACCCTCGCTGGGCTTCCGCTTGAAGGTTGCCGAGTACATGTCGTGTAAGCGGCGGTAAGTGGTGAAAGCGTGTATGAAGAAGTACACCCCTGCAGGGTATAAAACTATTCGAATAGCCGTGTCCGCAGTAAAGGACTACTTAGTTGCCTATACAGTTCATAGACAAGTTAATGGATACTGCTAAAAGACTCAAGATAAGTGTGAGTATCGAGGATGGCCCTCTCGTAGGATGACGAGGGAGGATCCCCGGTGGAGTATTGTGTTGGTGAGTAGTGGACTCGTGTGCGAAAAATATTTTACTGGTGGAGTTCCGTAGGATAGCTTAGCCAAGAGTCAAAGCTGGCTTGCTGCATTAACCCCACCACCTTCTTGAGAATAAGCATGTATAGTAGGTTCTGATGTAAGACTTGCTGAGTACCTCTTTGTACTCATGTTTGCTTAATTACTGTTTTCAGACGACAACACCACCCCCTCCGATGGGTTCTACGTAGACCTTGACGTCGACGAGTGACTAGCCACCCAGGTGGTGATCCTGGCCATGGAGGGCCCTATGTAGATAGACAGGCTTCGAGAAGCCTTCTTTCTTTCTAGAGTCTGTACTCAGACTAGTTGCTTCCGCATGTGCTTGTATAATTGTATGACTTGAGTGTCGGGTCATGTGACCCCTATCTGTATGAACTTGTTATGTATGGCTCTCTGGAGCCTTTAAATAAAGTACTTGAGTTGTAGAGTTTTGTTGTGATGCCATGTTGTATGTACTCATATCGGGCATATTGTGTGTATGATTGAAATGCTTGGTATGAGTGGGATCCGACAATCTAGTTGTTTATCCTTGGCAGCCCTTCTTATGGGGAAATGTAGTCTAGTGTTCCTCGAGCCATAGTGGTCCGCTACAGCCCGGTTCACCGGAGTCCTACTAGCCCAGCACTACTGCTCAGGACACTTGACTGGCCGGCATGTGTTTCACTTCATTCCTACGTCTGTCCCTTCGGGGAAATGTCACGCGGTGATATCCGGAGTCCTGCCTAGCCTGCTACAGCCCGGGTTCCCCGGAGTCCTGTTAGCCCAGTGCTACAGCCCGGAATCACTCGCTGATGACCGACATGTTCGATGTGATTCAGGTATGCCTGTCTCCATAGGTCTGTGCCGCTTTGGGTTCACGACTAGCCATGTCGGCCCGGGTTCTCTGTCATATGGATGCTAGCGACACTATCATATACGTGAGCCAAAAGGCGCAAACGGTCTCGGGCCATGGTAAGGAAATACCCGTGGGATACCGTGCGTGAGGCCGCAAAGTGATATGAGGTGTTACCGGCTAGATCGATGTGATTTGGAATCGGGGTCCTGACAGCGTTGGTATCAGAGCCGGGCTGCCTGTAGGTTCGTTGAGCCAAACTGGTCGATATCGAGTCTAGAAATGCTTTAGTTATATGTAGGGGAATTGATTGTGGGAGGGAACGTAAGGCTCTTTTACTCCTTTACCCTATGCATCTGATCTGAGTCATTCTCTTCTCATTCAACGTGGGTTAAGGACTAGGCTCTCTTATTCTATCAGGTTCACGTGTTACTAACCCGTAGTAGCTTATAGGATTGCTGTTACATGTCCAAGTTCAGTTTCTACTATTCTTAGTATGTGGCTAATTGGATCAGAACCTTGATATGATGTTGTTGAGTGGTATTGCGAATTGTTGTGGATGTCTCAAATCTTTTTCTGAGCATTTACAACTGTTATGTTGTCCAATTTTCCCTGGAAATTCTGATGTCTTTGCCTTGTGGTTGTGCTTTCAGATGGCCAACCGTGTTCAAAACCAAGTGGTCCGCCTGACCCGGTGCCTCGACGTGCCCGGTCATACTGCTATGTTAGTCCGGGTAATGATCGAGACGGGTTACCGTTGGTATCCCGAATACACCGTCGAAGAGCAATTCCGAGATTTTAATCAAAGCCAATATTTCTGCACCGTCAGGATATTTCCTTCTTATCCTGGATCTACCGAGCCCCTTCACTGTTCCTATGGACTCGGGGTTACTGTTGAGATGGTTGTGCAGGATGCTGCCTATTCCATGATGACCATTATGCGAGTCCGGACTGGCCTGCTTCGGAACACCGACTTTCATTACATGCCAGCTTCACTTCCGGGAGCGCAAGGGTATCTTCAGGCTATCTATGCTGACTCCACTCAGGAGGACTCATTAACTCGTACCACTGCTGAGATGCTCGAAGATAAGGACCGAGAGAATCGGGCCTTGTGGCTGGAGCTTTTCAATACCCGTGCTGATCATTGTGCCACATTGACTCGGTTTGCACCTGCGGTGCAAGCTGGATGTATGGATACAAGGGATCTGTATCCTGTGAGATCAGCTCTACCAGACATGGTGGATTGGCGTGATGTGGGAGGCATCACCCCACCCCGTGGTCCCCGCAGGCCACCATTTGTTGGTCCAAGACCTCATCCTAGCCCCTATGGTCCATAGGCTCCTCAGGACCGTCTGTTCCCGGATGGTCATGTTGAACTTCCAGGCTACGGAGGTGACTTCTATGAGGACTACTACGGAGCTGTCTGAGTTAGTAGTAGTACCACTAGTATTGTAGTAGTTGTATCTCCACTGTCCTACGTGACTTGTGGAATATGACATAGTGTGCAGTCAATTTCGGAGGTGTAGACAAATAATGTGTAGGAGCTTGGAATGTCTCCGATGAGATGTAATGTCTTTCATCATAGTTGTACTGTAGCCTGGGCTTGTACTAAACTATGTATGATGTGTATGACTGTTGGTATATATATGGCAGTTTTATATTACCATGACATACGGATGAACATCTCTGCATTCCGTGTTATCCATTACATACTGCACTTCCTTGCTAAGTTTGAGCCATCCTTATCTAAACCATTGTCTTGTTTTCTCCTAGGATGGTCAACACCCGCAGCAACCCTGCTGCCTCGGAGCAGGGGGAAGCCAGTGCAGCTAGGGGTGAAAATCTGCCTCACCCTCCTTCTCTGGCCGAAGTAATGCTGGAGGCGGAAAGAAACAAGCGTGAGACTAACCGCCTGCTAGAGCGGATTGAGCAGAAAACTGCACACCACCCGCGGAATGACTTGGTGTCGATCAATGACTTTATCAAGCTGTACCCACCAAAGTTTAACCATTCCGTCGAACCCCTCGACGCGGATGACTGGCTTCGCAGCATTACCCACAAGCTATGTTCTGCCAACGTAGCCGAAGCCGACAAGGTTACCTATGCTGCCTATCACCTCAAAGGCCCTGCTAGCCTTTGGTGGGAAAACTTCGAAGCTATGCGCCCGGTCGGCCAAATCACTACTTGGGCTGAATTCAGTGAGGCTTTCCGTGAGCATCACATTCCGGAAGGTCTCATGGATCGCAAGAGGGACGAGTTCTGCAATTTCACCCAGGGAAGACTGACTGTGGATGCGTATAGTCGTGAATTTGGAAATCTGGCACGCTATGCTCCCGAAGAGGTATCTACTGACGCTAAGAAGCAAGCAAGGTTCCGCAAGGGACTTAGCCCTAAGCTTCGCCGCGATCTTCGTCTGCACGAGTGCACCTCCTTTCAGAAGTTGGTCAATAAAGCCATCAGTGCTGAGACGGGCCAGACTGATTATGACGCTTCACGCAAGCACTCCCGAGATTTTGGCTCTTCATCCGGCTCTAGAGCTCAGAAGCGCCGGGTGTGGATTCCAAGCACTTCACTGCCACCCAGGTTCATCCCGAGGCCATCCTTTGAGGCGCCTCGTCCCAACCAGCAATTTGCACCGCCCAAGCCCTATGGTGGCCCTGCTGCTAATGCTGCTCCACGCCCCAATATGGTGACATGCTTTCAGTGTGGAGAGCCGGGTCACTATAGTCGAGAGTGTCCCCAGAACAACAACCCCATTCAGACTGGAAAGTCTGTTGGCCGTGGTAAGCCCGCGGGAAAGACATTCTACACCAAGCCGGTCACCACTGCCCGTGGCCATGTCAACTATGTTTCAGCCGAGGAGGCTCATGAGGATCCCAACGTTGTTCTTGGTACGCTCCTTGTTAACTGCCATCCGGCATCTGTTCTTTTCAATACTGGAGCATCTCATTCATTCATATCCGAGAACTATGCTCGATTGCACAACACGACATTCTGTGACATGCCCTCTACCATGGAAATTCAAACTCCTGGCTCTAGATGGCAAACTTCTAGAGTAAGCCATGGGAACGAAATCCTTGTCGGTAGACTTGTCTTCCTTGCATCCTTAATAGCTCTCAAGTCCTCGGACATAAACATCATCTTGGGTATGGACTGGATGTCAGCTCATTATGCTAAGATCGATTGTGCCACTAGAACCGTTCAACTTACTCACCCATCGGGCAAGACAGTCAATGTCTTAACTCGAGTGGCCAAGCGCCAGCTTTACTCCTTAAATGCCAACCCCCTTCCAGACCTTGAGGATGTTCCGGTAGTCCGAGACTTTCCGGATGTCTTTCCAGAAGAACTGCCAGGTGTTCCACCTGACAGGGATGTCGAGTTTGTGATAGACCTTGTTCTAGGAACCGTTCCAATTTCTAGAAGACCCTACAAGATGGCACCCTTAGAACTAGCCGAGCTTAAGAACCAACTCGATGAGTCCTTGAAAAAGGGTTTTATCCGTCCTAGTTCCTCTCCTTGGGCTTGCCCTGTCCTCTTCGTTAAGAAGAAGGATGGAACGGATCGAATGGTTGTGGATTACCGACCTGTCAACTTGATCACCATCAAGAACAAATATCTGCTTCCTAGGATCAACGATCTGTATTATCAGCTTGCTGGATCCTCAGTCTTTTCCAAGATGGATTGGAGGTTGGGCTACCATCAAATCAAAATCAGAAACGGGGACATTCCCAAAACGGCCTTTGTTACTCGTTATGGCCAATACGAGTACACTGTGATGTCCTTCGGTTTAACCAATGCCCCAGCCACCTTCTCGCGGTTAATGAACTCGGTTTTCATGGAGTACTTGGATAAATTCGTCGTAGTATACCTCGATGACATACTCATCTACTCCAAGAATGAAGAGGAACATGCCGAACATCTAAGGCTGGTATTGATGAAACTTCGAGAGCATCGCCTTTACGCCAAATTCTCCAAGTGTGAATTTTGGTTGCCAGAAGTGACCTATCTAGGCCATGTAATCTCTGGTAAGGGTATTGCTGTCAATCCCGAGCGAGTTCAAGCCGTCCTTGATTGGACTCCACCTGAGACGGTTAAGCAAGTTCGGAGCTTCCTTGGCTTAGCGAGCTATTGCCGCCGCTTCGTAGAGAATTTCTCCAAGGTTGCTAAACCTCTGACTGAACTCCTCAAGAAAGATAAAAAGTTTGAGTGGACTCCACAGTGCGAGTTCAGTTTTCAGGAACTAAAAAGACGCCTGACATCTGCTCCCGTACTGGTACCACCAGATTTCTCCAAGGACTTTATTATCTATTGCGACGCCTCGCGACAAGGACTAGGTTGCATACTCATGCAAGATCGTCAGGTAATTGCCTATGCTTCACGGCAATTACACCCACATGCGGAAAATTATCCCACACATGATCTAGAGCTTGCAGCTGTAGTCCATGCACTTAAAACTTGGCGACATTACCTTCTCGGTAATCGTTGCGAGATCTTCACCGATCACCAAAGTTTGAAATATATCTTCACCCAACCAGATTTGAATCTCAGGCAAAGACGTTGGGTTGAGTTGATCTCGGATTACGACTTAGGAATAACTTACACCCCGGGCAAAGCCAATGTCATGGCTGATGCGCTAAGCCGTAAGTCCTATTGTAACAACCTGATGTTACAACAAAGTCAACCACTTCTCCATGAGGAATTTCGTAAGCTTAATCTTCACATTGTTCCTCGAGGATTCCTATCCACCCTGGTGGCGAAACCTACCCTTACGGATCAGATCATCAAGGCACAGAAGGTAGATCCGGGAATCTCCCGTATTAAGAGAAACATTAAGAAAGGAGTCGTGAATTGTTTCTCCATTTATGATCAAGGTGTCGTATACTTTGGAAATCGCCTAGTGGTTCTAAAGGCACAAAACCTGAGGCGGTTGATCCTTAAGGAAGCTCATGAATCCCCTCTCACCATTCATCCCGGTAGTACCAAAATGTATCAAGACCTACGCCAAAGGTTTTGGTGGACTAGGATGAAGAGGGAAATCGCTCATTACATTGCTAATTGCGACGTTTGTCGTCGTGTTAAAGCAGAGCATCAACTGCCTGCTGGCACCCTTCAACCTTTGGCTATTCCTGAATGGAAATGGGATAAAATCAGTATGGATTTCATCACTGGGTTTCCCAGGACCAAGAGAGGGAATAATGTCATCTTCGTCGTGATCGACCGACTTTCCAAAGTAGCCCACTTTCTACCTGTTCGTGAGAGTATCACCGCTAGCCAGCTAGCCGATTTATACATCTCCCGAATAGTGTCTCTTCATGGTGTTCCATTGGAAATTAATTCAGACCGTGGGAGTCTCTTCACCTCTCAATTTTGGGAAAGTTTCCAAAATGCTATGGGAACTCGTCTCTCTTTTAGTACCGCCTTCCATCCTCAATCAAGTGGTCAAGTAGAGCGAGTCAATCAAATTCTGGAAGATATGCTCCGAGCCTCTGTCATCTCGTTCGGAATGGGTTGGGAGAAATGCCTCCCATTCGCGGAGTTTGCTTATAACAATAGTTATCAAGCCAGCTTGGGCAAGGCTCCTTTCGAAGTTCTCTATGGACGAAAATGTCAAACGCCTCTTAACTGGTCAGAAACCGGGGAAAGACAACTCTTTGGCCCGGATATGATTCAGGAAGCAGAAGAGCAGGTTCGCGTTATTCGTGAGAAATTGAAAACAGCCCAATCTCGTCAAAAGAGTCAATATGATCGTAAACATAAGCCTGTGACTTATGAAGTCGACGAGAAGGCTTACCTTTGGGTTACCCCGTTAAAGGGAACCCATCGTTTCAGTATCAAAGGAAAATTGGCTCCTCGTTACATTGGACCTTTTCGCATTCTTGCCAAACAAGGAGAAGTTGCCTACCAATTGGAACTACCTCCGCATCTTTCCAGAGTTCACGATGTCTTCAACGTTTCACAACTCAGGCGTTGCTTCGCGGATCCTATCCGTGGAGTGGATCACGAAACGCTTGATCTACAAGATAACCTCTCCTATCGGGAATATCCCATTCATATCCTTGATCAAGCCGAGCGTACCACTCGACGTCATAATATCAAGTTTCTCAAGGTTCAATGGTCACACCATTCCGAGAAAGAAGCCACTTGGGAAAGGGAGGATCGTCTTCGACTCGAGTACCCCACCTTCTTCCCGGAGGATCCTAAATCTCGGGACGAGATTCTTTTGAGTGGGGGTGAGTTGTCACACCCTAGCTAGTTCAAGCATTAGAGTGTGCATCATGTTTAAATTTCTCTTTAATTTGAAATGGGGAAGGCAGAAACCCCCAACACCCCTCTAGAAACAACTAGGGTTTACTAAAATTATTTTCAATGAACCTGAAATGCCCTTCTAAAAAGTTCACCCTCTTTGTCTTGGGTTGGAACCTCTGGCGAAATTGGTGCACAATTTTCTAGGTCAACAGAAGGTCATTGAATTAAACCATAAATATTTGAATTTGGGCATTTAAATGCTATAAAATAATTTAAATGCTCAAATAATTCTGGAAATAAATGTTTGCTGTTGGAAATAATCTAAACAGAGTCCACAATTATTTTCAGGATTTTTGGAAACGTTTTAGTATTTTAATTAAAGCCCAACAGTGGTAGTTAAATAGAAAAACATAAAAAATTAAAAAAAAAAAGAGAGGGAAGCTACCTGGGCCTTACCTGTGCTGGCCCAGCCCACCTGGCTCGGCCCAGCCGACTGACTGCCAGTCGTCATCCTCCTCGCGCCAGAAGGACGCGGAGCGCGTGGCCGGCGCCCGCGGCCACACGCCGGCCACCTCCTGCTTCCGCCGACGCCTTGGAGACGTCCAGGGATGCCACACGACCCCCACGTCCCCCTCTCATCCTCTCGCACTCTCCCCCTCGTCTCCCTCACTCTCCCCCGCAATGGCCGAGCGCGTACCTCACCACCGATCACCGTAGTTGCCACCAGAGCCACCCCCTCGCCCCTCCGACGAGCCCAATAGCTCCGCCTCGTCGCCCTGAACCTTTCCGCTGACCCACGCGACTCCAAACGCCGCCGAACACCGTCTTCACCCTCGTCTTCAACCTCGGGCACCCGAGCCATCTCCGGTCGATTCGCCGCCGCCAGGACCTCCCCGAGCTCGCTGCCCCCCTCTCCGACCCCGCTGTGACCTCCTCTTCCTTTTCCCCTAGCTCCCGTGCTCATTTGGCCCCTGTAGTCGCCATTTCCACCGCACCCGAGAGCTCCCCGCCGCCGGCCATGGCGCCGTCGTGGCCATAGCCACAGTGGCTCGAAGCCAAGCCCACCGTTGAGCTCCGCGCGGCACCAGGAACCCGTAGCCACCACCAGCTTCTTCTCCCGTGCACTGTAGCCTCGAAACCAACCCCGCGCGAACTCCGACCGCCGCCACGAGCTTGATTCCGGCGAGCTCGCTCCACCCCAGCTCCTCCCACTTGCCCCACTAGATGCGCGCGAGCCCCAGCTACGCGTAGCACGTCTCCGCCATTGATTTGGTCACCAGGGGACCAAATCCGAAGCCCTCCGTCGTCCCGGCCTCGCCGGTGGCTCAACGCCGGCGGGATTAGCCCCGCCGACCAGGGGTTTGACCCCAGTTTGACTCCCCTAAGTCAATGACAAGTGGGCCCCCTCTGTTAACTAAATCAGATTAGATTTAACTAAAAATAATTAGCTTAATTAACTACTGACATGCGGGACCCACCAGTCAGGTTTGACCTAGACGTCCCCGTTGACCACTGACGTCACCCTGACGTAATGCTGAGGCAGTAATTAAATTACTGGAATTATTCTTATATAGGAAATTCCAGAAAATAGTCAAAACTTCTAAAAATCATAGAAAATCAACCATAGCTCCAAATGCAAAGATTTATATATGAAAAATGATCAGAAAAATTCAATCTATCCATCTGTAATGGTTCCATGCATGACAAAACAAGTTTACCTTGCTGTTTAAGCAGAATAAGGAAATGCACTATTAAGGCCATGTTTAATGAGCTAATATTTGAATCTTTGATTCAAATGAGTTCATTCCTTTCTGTTATAACTTGCATTAGGCCAAGACACATTCATATTGCCATGTCATAGCATGCATCATATTATTGCATATCGTCATGTGTTGATTGTGTTCCGATGTGTTCTTCGTGGTAGGTTCTGCCTCCGAGGATATTCACGAGTATCCAACTGAAGGGCAGTATCCCACTACCACTCCATCAGGCAAGCAACCCATCGATCATTTCGATACAAACCCATGTTCTCGTTTCTGCCCTTGTTTACTGCATTAACACAACGCGATTCAAACTGCTGTGTGTTACGGTAGTTGAACCCTTATCCTCCGCATGACCTGTCATTGCCAGAGTAACTAGATGAAACCCACTAGCATGTGTAGGAGTTGATTGAGCCATGTATGTGATTCCTACCTTGCTATGTCTGCTATGCTTAAAGTTGTGTCAGGTCTGGTTCATCTAGATGATGGGCTAGAGTGAAATGCTTATGTCGGTAATGTGAGGGATGTGTTGAACATGTTTTTGTAAAGGTATCGATGAGAGGCCATGTAGGAGTACATGGTGGGTTGTTTCATTGAGGCTGTCCCTAAGAACTGAGATCTGTATGTGTGACTTAAGATGCAGTTACTACCTTACATTGGGCCCGAAACCAATGGACCCTCTCGGCTTCTTAATACCCCTAGTACTCTGTCCAGGAGTTGCAAATAGTTTCTGGTGTTTGTAGGTTATGTGTTGGCGGTCGTGCGTAGCACTGACCCTAGGGGTGGGCTATGTTGCGGTAGATACACCGTGGCCGGGTATGTCAGGCGCCCGTTAGGCGTCTCGAGACCCTGTTCACATCGTTCGGGGCCGTATGTGGAAACCTCGGCCGGACTCCCTGCGGATGGAACCTGGATAGGCGATAAACCTGGACTAGAGACTTAAGTGTTTAGGTAGGCCGTGGCCGACACCCTCGCTGGGCTTCCGCTTGAAGGTTGTCGAGTACATGTCGTGTAAGCGGCGGTAAGTGGTGAAAGCGTGTATGAAGAAGTACACCCCTGTAGGGTATAAAACTATTCGAATAGCCGTGTCCGCGGTAAAGGACTACTTGGTTGCCTATACAGTTCATAGACAAGTTAATGGATACTACTAATAGACTCAAGATAAGTGTGAGTACCGAGGATGGCCCTCTCGTAGGATGACGAGGGAGGATCCCCGGTGGAGTATTGTGTTGGTGAGTAGTGGACTCGTGTGCGAAAACTATTTTACTGGTGGAGTTCCGTAGGATAGCTTAGCCAAGAGTCAAAGCTGGCTTGCTGCATTAACCCCACCACCTTCTTGAGAATAAGCATGTATAGTAGGTTCTGATGTAAGACTTGCTGAGTACCTTTGTACTCATGTTTGCTTAATTACTGTTTTCAGACGACAACACCACCCCCTCCGATGGGTTCTACGTAGACCTTGACGTCGACGAGTGACTAGCCACCCAGGTGGTGATCCTGGCCATGGAGGGCCCTATGTAGATAGACAGGCTTCGAGAAGCCTTCTTTCTTTCTAGAGTCTGTACTCAGACTAGTTGCTTCCGCATGTGCTTGTATGATTGTATGACTTGAGTGTCGGGTCATGTGACCCCTATCTGTATGAACTTGTTATGTATGGCTCTCTGGAGCCTTTAAATAAAGTACTTGAGTTGTAGAGTTTTGTTGTGATGCCATGTTGTATGTACTCATATCGGGCATATTGTGTGTATGATTGAAATGCTTGGTATGAGTGGGATCCGACAATCTAGTTGTTTATCCTTTGTAGCCCTTCTTATGGGGAAATGTAGTCTAGTGTTCCTCGAGCCATAGTAGTCCGCTACAGCCCGGTTCACCGGAGTCCTGCTAGCCCAGCACTACTGCTCAGGACACTTGACTGGTCGGCATGTGTTTCACTTCGTTCCTATGTCTGTCCCTTCGGGGAAATGTCACGCGGTGATATCCGGAGTCCTGCCTAGCCTGCTACAGCCCGGGTTACCCGGAGTCCTGTTAGCCCAGTGCTACAGCCCGGAATCACTCGTTGATGACCGACATGTTCGATGTGATTCAGGTATGCCTGTCTCCATAGGTCTGTGCCGCTTTGGGTTCACGACTAGCCATGTCGGCCCGGGTTCTCTGTCATATGGATGCTAGCGACACTATCATATACGTGAGCCAAAAGGCGCAAACGTTCCCGGGCCATGGTAAGGAGACACCCGTGGGATACCGTGCATGAGGCTGCAAAGTGATAGGAGGTGTTACCGGCTAGATCGATGTGATTTGGAATTGGGGTCCTGACAGCGTTGGTATTAGAGCCGGACTGCCTGTAGGTTCGTTGAGCCAAACTGGTCGATGTCGAGTCTAGAAATGCTTTAGTTATATGTAGGGGAATTGATTGTGGGAGGGAACGTAAGGCTCTTTTACTCCTTTACCCTATGCCTCTAATCTGAGTCATTCTCTTCTCATTCAACGTGGGTTAAGGACTAGGCTCTCTTATTCTATCAGGTTCACGTGTTACTAATCCGTAGTAGCTTATAGGATTGTTGTTACAAGTCCAAGTTCAGTTTCTACTATTCTTAGTATGTGGCTAATTGGATCAGAACCTTGATATGATGTTGTTGAGTGGTATTGCGAATTGTTGTGGATGTCTCAAATCTTTTTCTGAGCATTTACAACTGTTATGTTGTCCAATTTTCCCTAGAAATTCTGATGTCTTTGCCTTGTGGTTGTGCTTTCAGATGGCCAACCGTGTTCAAAACCAAGTGGTCCGCCTGACCCGGTGCCTCGACGTGCCCGGTCATACTGCTATGTTAGTTCGGGTAATGATCGAGACGGGTTACCGTTGGTATCCCGAATACACCGTCGATGAGCAATTCTGAGATTTTAATCAAAGCCAATATTTCTGCACCGTCAGGATATTTCCTTGTTATCCTAGATCTACCGAGCCCCTTCACTATTCATATGGACTCGGGGTTACTGTTGAGATGGCTGTGCAGGATGCTTCCTATTCCATGATGACCATTATGCGAGTCCGGACTGTCCTGCTTCGGAACACCGACTTCCGTTACATGCCAGCTTCACTTCCGGGAGCGCAAGGGTATCTTCAGGCTCTCTATGCTGACTCCACTCAAGAGGACTCATTAACTCATACCACTGCTGAGATGCTCGATGATAAGGACCGAGAGAATCAGGCCTTGAGGCTGGAGCTTTTCAATACCCGTGCTGATCATTGGGCCACATTGACTCGGTTTGCACCTGCAGTGCAAGCTGGATGTATGGATATAAGGGATCTGTATCCTGTGAGATAAGCTCTACCAGACATGGTGGATTGGCGTGATGTGGGAGGCATCACCCCACCCCGTGGTCCCCGCAGGCCACCGTTTGTTGGTCCAAGACCTCATCCTAGCCCCTATGGTCCACAGGCTCCTCAGGACCGTCTGTTCCCGGATGGTCACGTTGAACTTCCAGGCTATGGAGGTGACTTCTATGAGGACTACTACGGAGCTGTCTGAGTTAGTAGTAGTACCACTAGTATTGTAGTAGTTGTATCTCCACTGTCCTACGTGACTTGTGGAATACGACTTAGTGTGTAGTCAATTTCGGAGGTGTAGGCAAATAATGTGTAGGAGCTTGGAATGTCTCCGATGAGATGTAATGTCTTTCATCATAGTTGTACTGTAGCCTGGGCTTGTACTAAACTATGTATGATGTGTATGACTGTTGGTATATATATGGCAGTTTTATATTACCATGACATACGGATGAACATCTCTGCATTCCGTGTTATCCATTACATACTGCACTTCCTTGCTAAGTTTGAGCCATCCTTATCTAAACCATTGTCTTGTTTTCTCCTAGGATGGTCAACACCCGTAGCAACCCTGCTGCCTCGGAGCAGGGGGAAGCCAGTGCAGCTAGGGGTGAAAATCTGCCTCCCGCCTTCTCTGGCCGAAGTAATGCTGGAGGCGGAAAGAAACAAGCGTGAGACTAACCGCCTGCTAGAGCGGATTGAGCAGAACACTGCACGCCACCCGCGGAATAACTTGGTGTCGATCAATGACTTTATCAAGCTGTACCCACCAAAGTTTAACCATTCCGTCGAACCCCTCGACGCGGATGACTGGCTTCGCAGCATTACCCACAAGCTATGTTCTGCCAACGTAGCCGAAGCCGACAAGGTTACCTATGCTACCTATCACCTCGAAGGCCCTGCTAGCCTTTGGTGGGAAAACTTCGAAGCTATGCGCCCGGTCGGCCAGATCACTACTTGGGCTGAATTCAGTGAGGCTTTCCGTGAGCATCACATTCCGGAAGGTCTCATGGATCGCAAGAGGGAGGAGTTCTGCAATTTCACCCAGGGAAGACTGACTGTGGATGCATATAGTCGTGAATTTGGAAATCTGGCACGCTATGCTCCCGAAGAGGTATCTACTGACGCTAAGAAGCAAGCAAGGTTCCGCAAGGGACTTAGCCCTGAGCTTCGCTGCGATCTTCGTCTGAACGATTGCACCTCCTTTCAGAAGTTGGTCAATAAAGCCATCAGTGCTGAGACGGGCCAGACTGATTATGACGCTTCACGCAAGCACTCCCGAGATTTTGGCTCTTCATTCGGCTCTAAATCTCAGAAGTGCCGGGTGTGGATTCCAAGCACAGCACTGCCACCCAGGTTCATCCTGAGGCCATCCTTTGAGGCGCCTCGTCCCAACCAGCAATTTGCACCGCCCAAGCCCTATGGTGGCCCCGCTGCTAATGCTGCTCCACGCCCCAATATGGTGACATGCTTTAAGTGTGGAGAGCCGGGTCACTATAGTCGAGAGTGTCCCCAGAACAACAACCCCATTCAGACTGGAAAGTCCGTCGGCCGTGGTAAGCCCGCGGGAAAGACATTCTACGCCAATCCGGTCACCACTGCCCGTGGCCATGTCAACTGTGTTTCAGCCGAGGAGGCTCATGAGGATCCCAACGTTGTTCTTGGTACGCTCCTTGTTAACTGCCATCCGGCATCTGTTCTTTTCGATACTGGAGCATCTCATTCATTCATATCCGAGAACTATGCTCGATTGCACAACACGACATTCTGTGACATGCCCTCTACCATGGAAATTCAAACTCCTGGCTCTAGATGGCAAACTTCTAGAGTAAGCCATGGGAACGAAATCCTTGTCGATAGACTTGTCTTCCTTGCATCCTTAATAGCTCTCAAGTCCTCGGACATAAACATCATCTTGGGTATGGACTGGATGTCAGCTCATTATGCTAAGATCGATTGTGCCACTAGAACCGTTCAACTTACTCACCCATCGGGCAAGACAGTCAATGTCTTAACTCGAGTGGCCAAGCGCCAGATTTACTCCTTAAATGCCAACCCCCTTCCAGACCTTGAGGATGTTCCGGTAGTCCGAGACTTTCCGGATGTCTTTCCAGAAGAACTGCCAGGTGTTCCACCTGACAGGGATGTCGAGTTTGTGATAGATCTTGTTCCAGGAACCGTTCCAATTTCTAGAAGACCCTACAAGATGGCACCCTTAGAACTAGCCGAGCTTAAGAACCAACTCGATGAGTCCTTGAAAAAGGGTTTCATCCGTCCTAGTTCCTCTCCTTGGGCTTGCCCTGTCCTCTTCGTTAAGAAGAAGGATGGAACGGATCGAATGGTTGTGGATTACCGACCTGTCAACTTGATCACCATCAAGAACAAATATCCGCTTCCCAGGATCAACGATCTGTATGATCAGCTCGCTGGATCCTCAGTCTTTTCCAAGATGGATTTGAGGTTGGGCTACCATCAAATCAAAATCAGAAACGGGGACATTCCCAAAACGTCCTTTGTTACTCGTTATGGCCAATACGAGTACACCGTGATGTCCTTCGGTTTAACCAATGCCCCAGCCACCTTCTCGCGGTTAATGAACTCGGTTTTCATGGAGTACTTGGATAAATTCGTCGTAGTATACCTCGATGACATACTCATCTACTCCAAGAATGAAGAGGAACATGCCGAACATCTAAGGCTGGTATTGATGAAACTTCGAGAGCATCGCCTTTACGCCAAATTCTCCAAGTGTGAATTTTGGTTGCCAGAAGTGACCTATCTAGGCCATGTAATCTCTGGTAAGGGTATTGCTATCAATCCCGAGCGAGTTCAAGCCGTCCTTGATTGGACTCCACCTGAGACGGTTAAGCAAGTTCGGAGCTTCCTTGGCTTAGCGAGCTATTGCCGCCGCTTCGTAGAGAATTTCTCCAAGGTTGCTAAACCTCTGACTGAACTCCTCAAGAAAGATAAAAAGTTCGAGTGGACTCCATAGTGCGAGTTCAGTTTTCAGGAACTGAAAAGACGCCTGACATCTGCTCCCGTACTGGTACCACCAGATTTCTCCAAGGACTTTATTATCTATTGCGATGCCTCGCGACAAGGACTAGGTTGCATACTCATGCAAGATCGTCAGGTAATTGCCTATGCTTCACGGCAATTACACCCACATGAGGAAAATTATCCCACACATGATCTTGAGCTTGCAGCTGTAGTCCATGCACTTAAAACTTGGCGACATTACCTTCTCGGTAATCGTTGCGAGATCTTCACCGATCACCAAAGTTTGAAATATATCTTCACCCAACCAGATTTGAATCTCAGGCAAAGACGTTGGGTTGAGTTGATCTCGGATTACGACTTAGGAATAACTTACACCCCGGGCAAAGCCAATGTCATGGCTGATGCGCTAAGCCGTAAGTCCTATTGTAACAACCTGATGTTACAACAAAGTCAACCACTTCTCCATGAGGAATTTCGTAAGCTTAATCTTCACATTGTTCCTCGAGGATTCCTATCCACCCTGGTGGCGAAACCTACCCTTACGGATCAGATCATCAAGGCACAAAAGGTAGATCCGGGAATCTCCCATATTAAGAGAAACATTAAGAAAGGAGTCGTGAATTGTTTCTCCATTGATGATCAAGGTGTCGTATACTTTGGAAATCGCCTAGTGGTTCCAAAGGCACGAAACCTGAGGCGGCTCATCCTTAAGGAATCTCATGAATCCCCTCTCACCATTCATCCCGGTAGTACCAAAATGTATCAAGACCTACGCCAGAGGTTTTGGTGGACTAAGATGAAGAGGGAAATCGCTCATTACATTGCTAATTGCGACGTTTGTCATCGTGTTAAAGCAGAGCATCAACGGCCTGCTGGCACCCTTCAACCTTTGGCTATTCCTGAATGGAAATGGGATAAAATCAGTATGGATTTCATCACTGGGTTTCCCAGGACCAAGAGAGGGAATAATGTCATCTTCGTCGTGATCGACCGACTTTCCAAAGTAGCCCACTTTCTACCTGTTCGTGAGAGTATCACCGCTAGCCAGCTAGCCGATTTATACATCTCCCGAATAGTGTCTCTTCATGGTGTTCCATTGGAAATTAATTCAGACTGTGGGAGTCTCTTCACCTCTCGATTTTGGGAAAGTTTCCAAAATGCTATGGGAACTCGTCTCTCTTTTAGTACCGCCTTCCATCCTCAATCAAGTGGTCAAGTAGAGCGAGTCAATCAAATTCTGGAAGATATGGTCCTCGCCTCTGTCATCTCGTTCGGAATGGGTTGGGAGAATTGCCTCCCATTCGCGGAGTTTGCTTATAACAATAGTTATCAAGCCAGCTTGGGCAAGGCTCCTTTCGAAGTTCTCTATGGACGAAAATGTCGAACGCCTCTTAACTAGTCAAAAACCGGGGAAAGACAACTCTTTGGCCCGGATATGATTCAGGAAGCAGAAGAGCAGGTTCGCGTTATTCGTGAGAAATTGAAAACAGCCCAATCTCGTCAAAAGAGTCAATATGATCGTAAACATAAGCCTATGACTTATGAAGTCGACGAGAAGGCTTACCTTCGGGTTACCCCGTTAAAGGGAACCCATCGTTTCAGTATCAAAGGAAAATTGGCTCCTCGTTACATTGGACCTTTTCGCATTCTTGCCAAACGAGGAGAAGTTGCCTACCAATTGGAACTACCTCCGCATCTTTCCAGAGTTCACGATGTCTTCCACGTTTCACAACTCAGGCGTTGCTTCGCGGATCCTATCCGTGGAGTGGACCACGAAACGCTTGATCTACAAGATAACCTCTCCTATCGGGAATATCCCATTCATATCCTTGATCAAGCCGAGCGTACCACTCGACGTCATAATATCAAGTTTCTCAAGGTTCAATGGTCACACCATTCCGAGAAAGAAGCCACTTGGGAAAGGGAGGATCGTCTTCTACTCGAGTACCCCACCTTCTTCCCGGAGGATCCTAAATCTCGGGACGAGATTCTTTTGAGTGGGGGTGAGTTGTCACACCCTAGCTAGTTCAAGCATTAGAGTGTGCATCATGTTTAAATTTCTCTTTAATTTGAAATGGGGAAGGCAGAAACCCCCAACACCCCCCTGGAAACAACTAGGGTTTACTAAAATTATTTTCAATGAACCTGAAATGCCCTTCTAAAAAGTTCACCCTCTTTGTCTTGGGTTGGAACCTCTGGCAAAATTGGTGCACAATTTTCTAGGTCAACAGAAGGTCATTGAATTAAACCATAAGTATTCGAATTTGGGCATTTAAATGCTATAAAATAATTTAAATGCTCAAATAATTCTGGAAATAAATGTTTGCTGTTGGAAATAATCTAAACAGAGCCCATAATTATTTTTAGGATTTTTGGAAACGTTTTAGTATTTTAATTAAAGCCCAACAGTGGCAGTTAAATAGAAAAACATAAACAAATTAAAAAAAGAGAGGGAAGCTACCTGGGCCTTACCTGTGCTGGCCCAGCCCACCTGGCTCGGCCCAGCCGACTGGCTGCCAGTCGTCGTCCTCCTCGCGCCAGAAGGACGCGGAGCGCGTGGCCGGCGCCCGCGGCCACACGCCGGCCACCTCCTGCTTCCGCCGACGCCTTGGAGACGTCCAGGGATACCACGCGACCCCCACGTCCCCCTCTCATCCTCTCGCACTTTCCCCCTCGTCTCCCTCACTCTCACCTGTGATGGCCGAGCGCGTACCTCGCCGCCGATCGCCATAGTTGCCACCAGAGCCACCCCCTCGCCCCTCCGACGAGCCCAATAGCTCCGCCTCGTCGCCCTGAACCTCTCCGCTGACCCACGCGACTACAAACGCCGCCGAACGCCGTCTTCGCCCTCGTCTTCAACCTCGGGCACCCGAGCCATCTCCGGTCGATTCACCGCCGCCAGGACCTCCCCGAGCTCGCTGACCCCCTCTCCGACCCCGCTGTGAGCTCCTCTTCCTTTTCCCCTAGCTCCCCTGCTCGTTTGGCCCCTGTAGTCGCCATTTCCACCGCACCCGAGAGCTCCCCGCTGCCGGCCATGGCGCCGTCGTGGCCAGAGCCACAGTGGCTCGAAGCCAAGCCCACCGTTGAGCTTAGCACGGCACCAGGAACCTGTAGCCACCACCAGCTTCTTCTCCCGTGCACCGTAGCCTCGAAACCAACCCTCCCGAACTCCGGCCGCCGCCACGAGCTCGATTCCGGCGAGCTTGCTCCACCCCGGCTCCTCCCACTTGCCCCACTAGATGCGCGCGAGCCCCAGTTACGCGTAGCACGTCTCCACCGTCGATTTGGTCAGCAGGGGACCAAATCCGAAGCCCTCCGCCGTCCCGGCCTCGCCGGTGGCTCAACGCCGGCGGGATTAGCCCCGCCGACCAGGGGTTTGACCCTAGTTTGACTCCCCTGAGTCAATGACAAGTGGGCCCCCTCTGTTAACTAAATCAGATTAGATTTAACTAAAAATAATTAGCTTAATTAACTACTGACATGCGGGACCCACCAGTCAGGTTTGACCTGGACGTCCCCGTTGACCACTGACATCACCCTGACATAATGCTGACGCAGTAATTAAATTACTGGAATAATTCTTATATAGGAAATTCCAGAAAATAGTCAAAACTTCTAAAAATCATAGAAAATCAACCATAGCTCCAAATGCAAAGATTTATATATGAAAAATGATCAGAAAAATTCAATCTATCCATCTGTAATGGTTCCATGCATGACAAAACAAGTTTACCTTGCTGTTTAAGAAAAATAAGGAAATGCACTATTAAGGCCATGTTTAATGAGCTAATATTTGAATCTTTGATTCAAATGAGTTCATTCCTTTCTGTTATAACTTGCATTAGGCCAAGACACATTCATATTGCCATGTCATAGCATGCATCATATTATTGCATATCGTCATGTGTTGATTGTGTTCCGATGAGTTCTTCGTGGTAGGTTCTGCCTCCGAGGATTCACGAGTATCCAACTGAAGGGCGGTATCCCACTACCACTCCATCAGGCAAGCAAACCATTGATCATTTCGATACAAACCCATGTTCTCGCTTCTGCCCTTGTTTACTGCATTAAGACAACGCGATTCAAACTGCTGTGTGTTACGGTAGTTGAACCCTTATCCTCTGCATGACCTGTCATTGCCAGAGTAACTAGATGAAACCCACTAGCATGTGTAGGAGTTGAATGAGCCATGTATGTGATTCCTACCTTGCTATGCCTGCTATGCTTAGAGTTGTGTCAGGTCTGGTTCATCTAGATGATGGGCTAGAGTGAAATGCTTATGTCGGTAATGTGAGGGATGTGTTGAACATGTTTTGGTAAAGGTATCGATGAGAGGCCATGTAGGAGTACATGGTGGGTTGTTTCATTGAGGCTGTCCCTAAGAACTGAGATCTGTATGTGTGATTTAAGATGCAGTTACTACCTTACATTGGGCCCGAAACTAATGGACCCTCTCGGCTTCTTAATCACCCTAGTACTCTGTCCAGGAGTTGCAAATAGTTTCTGGTGTTTGTAGGTTATATGTTGGTGGTCGTGTGTAGCGCTGACCCTAGGGGTGGGATATGTTGCGGTAGATACACCGTGGCCGGGTATGCCGGGCACCCGTTAGGCATCTCGGGACCCTGTTCACATCGTTCAGGGCCGTATGTGGAAACCTCGGCCGGACTCCCTGCGGATGGAACCTGGATAGGCGATAAACCTGGACTAGAGACTTAAGTGTTTAGGTAGGCCGTGGCCGACACCCTCGCTGGGCTTCCGCTTGAAGGTTGCCGAGTACATGTCGTGTAAGCGGCGGTAAGTGGTGAAAGCGTGTATGAAGAAGTACACCCCTGCAGGGTATAAAACTATTCGAATAGCTGTGTCCGCGGTAAAGGACTACTTGGTTGCCTATACAGTTCATAGACAAGTTAATGGATACTACTAAAAGACTCAAGATAAGTGTGAGTGCCGAGGATGGCCCTCTCATAGGATGACGAGGGAGGATCCCCGGTGGAGTATTGTGTTGGTGAGTAGTGGACTCGTGTGCGAAAACTATTTTACTGGTGGAGTTCCGTAGGATAGCTTAGCCAAGAGTCAAAGCTGGCTTGCTGCATTAACCCCACCACCTTCTTGAGAATAAGCATGTATAGTAGGTTCTGATGTAAGACTTGCTGAGTACCTTTGTACTCATGTTTGCTTAATTACTGTTTTCAGACGACAACACCGCCCCCTCCGATGGGTTCTACGTAGACCTTGACGTCGACGAGTGACTAGCCACCCAGGTGATGATCCTGGCCATGGAGGGCCCTATGTAGATAGACAGGCTTCGAGAAGCCTTCTTTCTTTCTAGAGTCTGTACTCAGACTAGTTGCTTCCGCATGTGCTTGTATGATTGTATGACTTGAGTGTCGGGTCATGTGACCCCTATCTGTATGAACTTGTTATGTATGGCTCTCTGGAGCCTTTAAATAAAATACTTGAGTTGTAGAGTTTTGTTGTGATGCCATGTTGTATGTACTCATATCGGGCATATTGTGTGTATGATTGAAATGCTTGGTATGAGTGGGATCCGACAATCTAGTTGTTTATCCTTGGCAGCCCTTCTTATGGGGGAATGTAGTCTAGTGTTCCTCGAGCCATAGTAGTCCGCTACAGCCCGGTTCACTGGAGTCCTGCTAGCCCAGCACTACTGCTTAGGACACTTGACTGGCCGGCATGTGTTTCACTTCGTTCCTATGTCTGTCCCTTCGGGGAAATGTCACGCGGTGATATCCGGAGTCCTGCCTAGCCTGCTACAGCCCGGGTTCCCCGGAGTCCTGTTAGCCTAGTGCTACAGCCCGGAATCACTCGCTGATGACCGACATGTTCGATGTGATTCAGGTATGCCTGTCTCCATAGGTCTGTGCCGCTTTGGGTTCACGACTAGCCATGTCGGCCCAGGTTCTCTGTCATATGGATGCTAGCGACACTATCATATACGTGAGCCAAAAGGCGCAAACGGTCCCGGGCCATGGTAAGGCGACACCCGTGGGATACCGTGCATGAGGCCGCAAAGTGATATGAGGTGTTACCGGCTAGATCGATGTGATTTGGAATCGGGGTCCTGACAGACGATACTCTCCCCTCTCATTGCTATGCAGCACCATGATCTTGCGTGTGCGTAGGAAATTTTTTGAAGTTACTACATTCCCCAACAGCTAGTGGGTATCTGTTCCTCCAACTTTAGTTGAATCGAGTGTGACTATGCCTGGTCCTTGTTGAAGGTTAAAACAGCAAACTTGACGAAAAATCGTTGTGGTTTTGATGCGTAGGTAAGAACGGTTCTTGCTAAGCCCGTAGCAGCCATGTAAAACTTGCAACAACAAAGTAGAGGACGTCTAGCTTGTTTTTGCAGGGCATGTTGTGATGTGATATGGTCAAGACGTGATTATATAAATTGTTGTATGAGATGATCATGTTTTGTAACACAGTTATCGGCAACTGGCAGGAGCCATATGGTTGTCGCTTTATTGTATGAAATGCAATCGCCATGTAATTGCCTTACTTTATCACTAAGCGGTAGGGATAGTCGTAGAAGTAATAGTTGGTGAGATGACAATGATGCTTCTATGGAGATCAAGGTGTCAAGCCGGTGACAATGGTGATCATGACGGTGCTTTGGAGATGGAGATCAAAGGCACAAGATGATAATGGCCATATCATATCACTTATATTGATTGCATGTGATGTTTATCCTTTATGCATCTTATTTTGCTTAGTAGGCGGTAGCATCATAAGATGATCTCTCACTAAATTTCAAGGTATAAGTTTTCTCCCTGAGTATGCACCATTGCTACAGTTCATCGTGCCGAGACACCACGTGATGATCGGGTGTGATAAGCTTTACGTTCACATACAACGGGTGCAAGCCAGTTTTGCACACCTAGAATACTCGGGTTAAACTTGACGATCCTAGCATATGCAGATATGGCCTCAGAACACTTAGACCGAAAGGTCGAGCCTGAATCATATAGTAGATATGATCAACATAGCGATGTTCACCACTGAAAACTACTCCATCTCACGTCATGATCGGACATGGTTTAGTTGATATGGATCACGTGATCACTTAGATGATTAGAGGGATGTCTATCTAAGTGGGAGTTCTTAAGTAATATGATTAATTGAACTTTAATTTATCATGAACTTAGTACCTGATAGTATTTTGCATGTCTATGTTGTTGTAGATAAATGGCCCGTGTTGCTGTTCCGTTGAATTTTAATGCGTTTCTAGAGAAAGCTAAGTTGAAAGATGATGGTAGCAATTACACGGACTGGGTCCGTAACTTGAGGATTATCCTCATTGCTGCACAGAAGAATTACGTCCTGGAAGCACCTCTAGGTGCCAAACCCGCTGCAGGAGCAACGCCAGATGTTATGAATGTCTGATAGAGCAAAGCTGATGACTACTCGATAGTTCAGTGTGTCATGATTTATGGCTTAGAACCGGGACTTCAACGACGTTTTGAACGTCATGGAGCATATGAGATGTTCCAGGAGTTGAAGTTAATATTTCAAGCAAATGCCTAGATTAAGAGATATGAAGTCTCCAATAAGTTCTATAGCTGAAAAATGGAGGAAAATAGTTCTGTCAGTGAGCATATACTCAGAATGTCTGGGTATGACAATCACTTGACTCAGCTGGGAGTTAATCTTCCAGTTGATAGTGTCGTTGACAGAGTTCTTCAATCACTGCCACCAAGCTACACCATCTTCGTGACGAACTATAATATGCAAGGGATGGATAAGACAATTCCCGAGCTCTTCGCAATGCTAAAGGCTGCAGAGGTAGAAATCAAGAAGCAACATCAAGTGTTGATGGTCAACAAGACCACTAGTTTCAAGAAAAAGGGTAAAGGGAAGAAGGGGAACTTCAAAAAGAACGGCAACCAAGTTGCTTCTCAAGTGAAGAAGCCTTAGTCTGGACCTAAGCCTGAGACTGAGTGCTTCTACTGCAAAGGAACTGGTCACTGGAAGTAGAACTGCCCCAAGTATTTGGCGAAGAAGAAGGATGGCAAAGTGAAAGGTATATTTGATATACATGTTATTGATGTGTACCTTCCTAATGCTCGCGGTAGCGCCTGGGTATTTGATACTGGTTCTGTTGCAAATATTTGCAACTTGAAACAGGTGCTACGGATTAAGCGAAGATTGGCTAAGGACGAGGTGACGATGAGCGTGGGAAATGGTTCCAAAGTCGATGTGATCGCCGTTGGCACGCTACCTCTACATCTACCTTCTGGAGTAGTTTTAGACCTGAATAATTGTTATTTGGTGCCAGCGTTAAGCATGAACATTATATCTGGATCTTGTTTGATGCGAGACGGCTATCCATTTAAATCGGAGAATAATAGGTGTCCTATTTATACAAATAGTATCTTTTATGGTCATGCACCCTTGATGAGTGGTCTATTTTTACTAAATCTTGATAGTAGTGATACACATGTTCATAGTATTGAAGCCAAAAGAATAAATTTAATAATGATAGTGCAACTTATTTGTGGCACTGCCGTTTAGGTCATATTGGTGTAAAGCGCATGAAGAAACTCCATGCTGATGGACTTTTGGAATCACTTGATTATGAATCACTTGATGCTTGTGAACCATGCCTCATGGGCAAGATGACTAAGACTGACTTGTTGGAAATAATACATATTGATGTATGCGGTCTGATGAGTGTTGATGCTCGCGGCGGGTATCATTATTTTTTTACCTTCACAGATGATTTAAGCAGGTATGGGTATATCTACTTAATGAAACATAAGTCTGAAACATTTGAAAACTTCAAAGAATTTTAGAGTGAAGTGGAAAATCATCGTAACAAGAAAATAAAATTTCTACGATCTGATCATGGAGGAGAATATTGAGTTACGAGTTTGGTCTTCATTTGAAACAATGCGGAATAGTTTCGCAACTCACGCCACCCAGAACACCATAGTGTAATGGTGTGTCTAACGTCGTAATCGTACTTTATTAGATATGGTGCGATCTATGATGTCTCTTACTAATTTACCGCTATCGTTTTGGGGTTATACTTTAGAGACGACTGCATTCACGTTAAATAGGGCACCATCTAAATCCGTTGAGATGACACCATATGAACTGTGGTTTGGCAAGAAACCCAAGTTGTGTTTCTTGAAGTTTGGGGTTGCGATGCTTATGTGAAAAATCTTCAACCTGATAAACTCGAACCCAAATCGGAGAAATGTGTCTTCATAGGATACCCAAAGGAGACTGTTGGATACACCTTCTATCACAGATCCGAAGGCAAGACATTCGTTGCTAAAAATGGATCCTTTCTAGAGAAGGAGTTGATGAGGTAACTTGATGTGGTAACTGTACCTGCTCCCTTATTGGAAAGTAGTTCATCACAGAATCAGTTCCTGTGACTCCTACACCAATTAGTGAGGAAGCTAATGATGAAGATCATGTAACTTCAGATCAAGTAACTACCGAACCTCGTAGGTCAACTTGAGTAAGATCCGCACCAGAGTGGTATGGTAATCCTGTTCTGGAGGTCATGTTACTTGACCCTGACGAACCTACAAACTATGAGGAAGCGATGATGAGCCCAGATTCCGCGAAATGGCTTGAGGCCATGAAATCTGAGATGGGATCCATGTATGAGAATAAATTGTGGACTTTGGTTGACTTGCCCGATGATCGGCAAGCCATAGAGAATAAATGGATCTTCAAGAAGAAGACTGACGCGGACGGTAATATTACTGTCTACAAAGCTCGACTTGTTGCGAAAGGTTTTCGACAAGTTCAAGGAGTTGACTATGATGAGACCTTCTCACCCGTAGCGATGCTTAAGTCCATCCGAATCACGTTAGCAATTGCCGCATTTTATGATTATGAAATTTGGCAAATGGATGTCAAAATTGCATTCCTTAATGGATATATTAAAGAAGAGTTGTATATGATGCAACCAGAAGGTTTTGTCGATCCAAAAGGTGCTAACAAAGTGTGCAAGCTCCAGTGATCCATTTATGGACTGGTGCAAGCCTGTCGGAGTTCGAATATACGCTTTGATAGTGTGATCAAAGCATATGGTTTTATACAGACTTTTGGAGAAGCCTGTATTTACAAGAAAGTGAGTGGGAGCTATGTAGAATTTCTAATATTATATGTAGATGACATATTGTTGATCAGAAATGATACTGAATTTCTGAATAGCATAAAAGGATACTTGAATAAGAATTTTTCAATGAAAGACCTCGGTGAAGTTGCGTATATATTGAGCATCAAGATCTATAGAGATATATCAAGACGCTTAATTGGACTTTCACAAAGCACATACCTTGATAAAGTTTTGAAGAAGTTCAAAATGGATCAAGCAAAGAAAGGGTTCTTGCCTGTGTTACAAGGTGTGAAGTTGAGTCAGACTCAATGCCCAACCACTGTAGAAGATAGAGAGAAAATGAAAGTCATTCCCTATGCTTCAGCCATAGGTTCTATCATGTATGCAATGTTGTGTACTAGACCTGATGTGTGTCTTGCTATTAGTTTAGCAGGGAGGTACCAAAGTAATCCAGGAGTGGATCACTGGATAGCGGTCAAGAACATCCTGAAATACCTGAAAAGGACTAAGGATATGTTTCTCGTTTATGGAGGTGAAAAAGAGCTCATCATAAATGGTTACGTTGATGCAAGCTTTGACACTGATCCGGATGACTCTAAGTCACAAACTAGATATGTATTTTTATTGAATGGTGGAGCTGTCAGTTGGTGCAGCTCCAAGCAGAGCGTCATGGCGAGATCTACGTGTGAAGCGGAGTACATAGCTGCTTCGGAAGCAGCAAATGAAGGAGTCTGGATGAAGGAGTTCATATCCGATCTAGGTGTCATACCTAGTGCATCAGGTCCAATGAAAATCTTTTTTGACAATACTGGTGCAATTGCCTTGGCAAAGGAATCCAGATTTCACAAGAGAACCAAGCACATCAAGAGACGCTTCAATTCCATCTGCAATCAAGTCAAGAAGGGAGACATAGAGATTTGCAAAATACATACGGATCTGATTGTTGCAGACCCGTTTACTAAGCCTCTCTCACAAACTAAACATGATCAGCACCAAGACTCCATGGGTGTTAGAATCGTTTAGTTTATTGCTATTGCTTTCTCCAAAACTTATACATGTTCCTATGACTATGAGATTATGCAACTCCCGAGTACCGGAGGAACACTTTGTGTGCTACCAAACATCACAACGTAACTAGGTGATTATAAAGGTGCTCTACAGGTGTCCCCGATGGTACTTGTTGAGTTGGCGTAGATCGAGATTAGGATTTGTCACTCCGATTGTGGGAGAGGTATCTCTAGGCCCTCTCGGTAATGCACATCACTATGAGCCTTGCAAGGAATGTGACTAATGAGTTAGTTATGGGATGATGCATTACGGAACGAGTAAAGAGACTTGCCGGTAACGAGATTGAACTAGGTATGATGATACCGATGATCGAATCTCGGGCAAGTAACATACCGATGACTAAGGGAACAACGTATGTTGTTATGCGGTTTGACTGATAAAGATCTTCGTAGAATATGTAGGAACCAATATGAGCATCCAGGTTCCGCTATTGGTTATTTACCGGAAGTGAGTCTCGGTCATGTCTACATAGTTCTCGAACCCATAGGGTCCGCATGCTTAACGTTCGATGACGATCGGTATTATGAGTTTATGTGTTTTGATGTATCGAAGGTAGTTCAGAGTCCCAGATGTGATCACGAACACGACGAGGAGTATTGAAATGGTCGAAACATAAAGATTGATATATTAGACGATGTTATTCGGACATCGGATGAGTTCCGGGGGTCACCGGATAAATATCGGTGTGCCGGGGGGTTATCGGAAACCCCGGGGGAACTAATGGGCCAACATGGGCCTTGTGAGAGAGAGGAGGGGCCCTAGGGCTGCCCGCCCCTTGAGGAGTCCGAATTGGACTAGGAGGGGGCGCCCCCCCCCCCTCTTTCCCTCTCCCTCTCTCCCTCTCCGTCCCCCCCCCCTCTCTTTCCTTGTTGGAAACCTACTAGGAATAGGATTCCTAGTAGGAATCCTACTTAGGGCGCGCCCTATGAGGGCCGGCCGGCCTCCCCCTTGCTCCTTTATATACGGGGGAAGGGGGCACCCTAGGACACACAAGTTGACAGTTGTCTTAGCCGTGTGTGGTGCCCCCTCCACAGATTTCCACCTCGGTCATATCGTTGTAGTGCTTAGGCGAAGCCCTGCGTTGGTAACTTCATCATCACCGTCATCACGCCGTCGTGCTGACGAAACTCTTCCTCGACCTCAGCTGGATCAAGAGTACGAGGGACGCCACCAAGCTGAACGTGTGCAGATCACGGAGGTGTCGTGTGTTCGGTACTTGATCGGTCGGATAGCGAAGACGTTCGACTACATCAACCACGTTACTTAACTCTTCCGCTTTCGGTCTACGAGGGTACATGGACACACTCTCCCCGCTCGTTGCTATGCTCTCCTAGATAGATCTTGCATTATCATAGGATTTTTTTTTTGAAATACTACGTTCCCCAACACTTTTTCCTTCATCAATAGAAGTATGGACATGAGCTCCTTGAGCGCGACGGCATGCTTAACTGCAAGCCCGTCGCCACTCCTGTTGACACGAAGGCCAAGCTTTCTGCGCTTGATGGGTCCCCGGCATCGGATGGTCCGTTCTATCGCTCCACTGTGGGCACACTTTGGTACTTGACTCTCACCAGGCTGGATTTGCAGTATGCGGTACAGCAGGTGTGCCTTCATATGCATGCTCCATGCAACAGCCACTGGAACCTGGTGCGGATTCTTTAGTACATCCGCGGCAATATGGCTCTAGGGCTCACCTTGACGGCATCATCCTCCACTAACATGGTCGCCTATTCTAATGCTGACTGGGTCGGCTGTCCGGACACTCGTCGCTCCACATCTGGCTATTGCGTCTACCTCGGGCCATCGCTCATCTCTTATCGTCTAAATGACAACCTATGGGTGTTATGCTCTAGCGTTAAGGCAGTGTACCGAGCCATGGCTAACACCGTTGCTGAGTGCTCTTGGCTTCGGCAACTTCTTCAGGAGCTACATCACGGCGTGTCTCGGGCTACACTACTATATCGTCATAGTGTCTCCACCAACCCTGTTCATCATCACCGCACGAAGCACATCAAGCTCGATATGCACTTCATGCCTGAGCAGGTGGCTTTCGAGCGCATCGCGTCCTGCACGTTCCCATCGCTCAGCAGTTTGCCGATGTCATGACCAAGGGATTACCGGCGTCCACTTTCGAGGAGTTTTGGTCCAGTCTATGCATCACCAGTGACGTATCGACTGCCGGGGGGTGCTCATCACGCCTATTATCGCATGTGCATTAGGTAACTAGGATTTCGTTTTTTGTTCCCTAGTCTAGAGATATCTCCTGATTCTTCCCTTGTATAGCGGATACGGTTGAGATCTCGCTGCTCATGTACTCTATATATGCTATGGCATATGATCAATACAATTCATTGATCCAAATATTGTCTATCTACATCTTTGAGTACCGCTATATGTGCCCCTTCCAGATGGAAGAGAATTAGATTTGGTTCCAGTGCCATTTCTGGGCCAACCGCCCAACAAAGCAAGACATCCTTCCAATAGTAGCACAAAGAAAGAGGAAGAGCAACAACAGAAAATCATACTGACGACGAAGAAGAATCTCTGTCTCCACACAACCACCACCCATCCGAGGACCAACCAGTAAGCGTCAGTCTACCTCAGACACTATAGCTCGCGACCTTGACGAGATCCGGGAATCCCCCATCCCGCTAGCTCCTAGATGAAGACAAGAGCCCCGCCTGACCGCGTACGGAGCCCGAGGAAACATATTTAGACGTGACGCCATCGTGACGGCCTCGGCAGTGAATCCCTCAACCCTAATCCTACCGAGAACACACAGGACACACGGGTCCGAGGTTCCCCTTCCCTCCCACAGCCGGAGCGGCTGGAGAGGGAGAGGGAACAAGCGGCGGCACCGGCGACGCACAAAGGGACCTGCTCGCCTTGAGATCGCCTGGCTAACCCTAAGCTCCGCTCGTAGTGTTACGTTGTGCAACGGTACTTTGACATTCGCTGTGATTAAGATCTACTATAGTCATAGACTTTCACGCGGTATTATGGCAAAAAATATGTTGGAAGGTATTGTTGACAAAAATCTAAAATTACCAAAAACAACTGAGCATTTTAAAGATCCTGCTTTTTTGAACTCATGAAAACTTTTATTTTCTTTAATATTCTTATCATATTCATGATTTTTTTTTAAATACAAACATAATTTAAATTCATGAATGTTTCTTAAATTTTGTGAACATTTTTTGAAACTCACAAATAACATCCTGAATATTTTGGAAAGATGTAAACGTGTGTTAACAGAAAAACCTGTTGAAATTAAAAATGTTAGCTTAAAAACAAACGGGGAAAATCGCCAACACAATACCTGCGTGTTTGCTCGCAGTCTTATTTTTTATTAAAACACTGAAAAGTATTTTAAGAAAAAGCCGACCAAAATGAAAAAATCGGCTGATAAACCGATCGGAAAAAAAATCACCAGCGCAATATGCAGATAGCGGTATATAGGCCTCGGATGTGTCAGTTCCAATATTGTCATGTGCGACCCACAAATCCAACCAGAGCCTTACAGCCAGGTCCACTTCTTGAAAAAACATTGAGCTCTCTTATGCCTCTATTCTTAGGGAGCTTAGTAGTTGTAAGGATATGTTTTCGTATTACTATACCCCTAAAAAGATACTGTTTTCATTGGAGTCATTTTGGGCGACCGAGCTCAACGCAGAACCCCTCACATATTATAATTTTTTTGGAGTCCTTTGTTCAGAGTCCTGCGTTATTTTTTATGGGAATACTTTTTTATGATAACTCACTAGCAAAAATGCCCGTGCGTTGCACCGGGAGAAAAGAATTTATCACACTGCGTAAGCATAGCCTATTACACGAGTAATTCTTTAATTTATGAACCACATCAACTATTCTCAACATGAAGAATTATGCTTTCAGCCAGACCATCTTTGCAAAATGGCTAAGAAATGTTTGCATTGTTTAGTTCGCAGCTTTGCTATTTTATTCCCTCCTGCAGTGTGCTCTCCAGTCATGATGATGGTGTACTTTTTGCCCTGTGTTAATGCGAGGCATATGTAGGACCGGGAATCTATTGGGTTAACTATTGTGACCCGCTTACTTCAAAAATAAAAAACTATTGTGATCAGTTTTGTTTTGTGAGAAGACTTCCAATCTATTCATCAACTATCAAGATAGTACAAAGAACACTAGAAGTAAAATTTACATCCAAGTTCATAGACCACCTAGCGACGACTACAAGCACTGGAGCGAGCCGAAGGCGCGCCTCCGTCTTCGCCCCTCCCTCATCGGAGCCAGGCAAACATTGTTGTAGTAGACAGTCGGGAAGTCGTCGTACTAAGGCCCCATAGGACCAGCGCACCAGAACAGCAACCGCCGCCGATGAAGAGAAGCATAGACCGGAAGGATCCAACCTGCAGACACACAGACGTAGACGAACGAAGATCGGATCCAGTCGGATCCACCGAAGACAAACGCCGATCGGATCCCACGAGATCCGCCGGAGACAAACCTCCACACGCTTTTCGATGATGCTTGAAACATCACTGGGACGGGAGCTAGGCTGGGAGGACCTTATTCCATCTTCAAGAAATCGCCGCCGCCTCATCTTCTTAAGCATGGCACAAACCCTAACTAAACTCAGAAAACCATCTAAAAGCGGAGCCCTCCCGTCGGCAAGAGCCGGGATCCACCGTGCCTCCATGGTCCAAGTACCATAGGAGATGAGGCGGACCGGCGGCGCCGACGAGAGGCAAGGAAACCCTACATGGGAGTTGGCATGTACTCGACCTTTGGTATTGTTGTTGCATACGATGTTGTATATAACTATTGTGACCAGTTTATTAACCAAGAACCGAAAACATGGATAGTTAATTTTCTGAAACCTAGAACATTTTTCCCATGGATATGTAATGATCTTCTCAAAATCTAGAACAGTTTTATCCTAAACCTTTTTTTTCTTAAACCTAGAACATTGTCCTACTTAATCTTAATTTATACAAAGACTGCAAGTCTTGTAGGTAGAATCCTAAATTTGCAAAAATTAGAATAAAAATGAGGCATTCTAGTGAGCATGCATCTAATTAGATAGTATCAGATGTAATGTAATAGTGGAGGAGACACATTCCCTCCTCTTGACCAACCTGATTATTTTCTTTATTTGTATAAGATTTCTCTTAAACCTTATAAATTATTTAAAATTACTTCATTATGAATTAGGTGTTATGCCGACCACATAAAAAATTAACCTAGAGGCTACAGCAAAAATCCAAAATTAAGCAATGATGGACCTGAGAGGCACTAAGCTTAATTGTTCCTGGCAATAAAGCTAGAACCACTTGTCCTGAAATAGATCTCAATAGGCAAAATAACTAACTTGTGGTGTACGCGTGATTTTATCAGATCAAACAATTCAGGTGGTGAGCCGAGTTGTTAACCCAAATCCCCAGAATTTTACATGATTGAATGCTGCTCTATAGACTAACCATGACTTACATAAAGCTACCCAGCGTAAAACGAACCTTCGTCAAGCGTTGGAGAGGGGGATATCATCCTTGCGCCACGACCATGGCTCGTCAAGATGAGCTACTTGAGATCAGACACAGCTATAAAAGAATATGGCAACGACACGGAGTAAGTTTCCTCTGCACTCATATTTGGAGTATACAACACCCATCATGGAGTCTCTGAATCGCAATGATGGAGCTTTACAGATTGTGTTACATCTAACTTGAACAGCGGCGACGACTAATGGATCCCTTCCAAACAGCAGGAAATCAAAGATCTCGGATCTGACGAGGTGTGAATCCTGATGATGTAGCCTGAAAATAGATCACAAGCATATGAAAAAAGGATCACTAAACATCATGAGCTATTAAAAGTGTACGAGGAGAAAATCTGAAAATAACAGTCAATTATTTTATAGAACTTACACTTGTTCTCCGGAACAAATGGTAACAATCATGATATCATATTAGAGCTTATTCAGGACATCTTTTTTACTAAAGGGAGTACTATGTTTCAGCAAAATTGTCAAACTATGTCTACACATTTAGCATACTATTATCTCTGTCATCTCAACGTACACTGCTCTGTACCTTGTTAAAATCCTAACCGTCAAAATTTATGCCAAAACAATATCTAGGACTTGAATGTTAATCGCTAAAAGCAGTTTTGCTAAGTCCCCAGTGGTGCTGTACCAAGAATATGGTGGAGTGCTTGAATCCATCATCAGCGTCGACGATCAAAGTCGGACACTGGTCACCAGTCATGCACTGCCTCCGATTCCGAAAGTGGTGAGGATAAGCAGGCCAGACAGACTTACAGCCAGGTCCACTTCTTGAAAAAACATTGAGCTCTCTTATGCCTCTATTCTTAGGGAGCTTAGTAGTTGTAAGGATATGTTTTCGTAATACTATACCCCTAAAAGGATACTGTTTTCATTGGAGTCATTTGGGCGACCGAGCTCAACGCAGAACCCCTCACATATTATGATTTTTTTTAGTCCTTTGTTCAGAGTCCTGCGTTATTTTTTATGGGAATACATTTTTATGATAACTCATAATATAGCGTCAAGAGGATGCAAAACAATGGGTATGTATCCTGTCTTTGCACGATTAGAATGCATATAGTCAACACAATCCGCGAGTCAACTGGGTGACCCTGCCGGCGCGTGCGGGCGACCAACTAGCGTTCGGACGGCGCGGCCGGGAGCGGCGGGTCATCATTCATCTCTCGATCCACGAGGACCCGACGCAAGGCCTCAAGGTTATGTCCAAGAGATACAACTTTCAGAAGGGCGTCGTTGACGGTGAACGACAGGCCCGAGACCCGCGTGAGCGCATCTCCTGCCCCGACAACAACCACCGGCGCGGCCGTGACGATGACCAAGACAGGCGCCGTGAAGACAAGGACCGTAGGGGGCATGACGGCTCGCGCAACAGGGAAGGGTGGGGGCGCGCATCAGGCGCAGCCTGTCCAGGCAGCCGCCGGACTCCTCACGGGACCATGGTCGCGGTGCTGGGCGCGAGGATCGCCGGGATGATGATGGCCGCGACCGCGACGGCCGTCGCCGCGTTGTCGTTGCTGCATCGCCTGAGTCTGCCGTCCTGCTGGGCTCCGGCTCCTCCAGCGCGGACGCGGCATGTGTCATGGAGATGCAGCCTCTGCTGACCTTGCCACTGGAGGCTGAACGCGGCCACAGTGTCGCGCAGCACCCCTCGTCGCGCGCTGCCCGTCGTCGGTCTCAGGAGAGCCTCACGCCACCAGTCTCGCATCCGTTGTCGCCAACTACCGTCCACCCGCCGTCTCCGAGGTCCATGAGCAATGAAGCCCGGTCGTCTGCGCTTGTGCCGAACATATCAAGCCCGGCGCTGCTCGAGCTTTGCTCGCCCCAGATGCTGTTGCTGCCTGTTCCGTCGCCTTCCAGGCCCTCGGGGTTTGAGGCCTCCCCAACGCCACCCCTGTTGTCTAGTGGGCCGCTGCGCCGCACTCCATCGCCCGTGCGGCATCGTAGGGCTGTTGTTGGTGCGGTCGGCCTCCAGTGCCTTGCACCCCTGTTTGAAGATCGCCACGAAGCCATCCTGCCCACACCCACTGATACGTCTCCAACGTATCTATAATTTTTGATTGTTCCATGCTATTATATTATCTGTTTTGGATGTTTAATGGGCTTCAATATACCTTTTTATATTATTTTTACGACTAACCTATTAACCGAAAGTCCAGTGCAAATTGTTGTTTTTTTGCCTATTTCGGTGTTTCGCAGAAAAGGAATATTAAACGGAATCCAAACGGAATGAAACCTTCACGATGATCTTTTTTGGAACAAACGTGATCCAGGAGACTTGGAGTGGACGTCAAGGAAGCAGCGAGGCGGCCACGAGGTAAGAGGGCGTGCCCCCCACCCTCGTGGTCCCCTCGCAGCTCCACCAACCTACTTCTTTCACCTATATATACTCTTATACCCTTAAACCTTCTGGGAGAGCAACGAAACACCTTTTCTACCACCGCAACCTTCTGTAACCGTGAGATCCCATCTTGGGGCCTTTTTTCGGCGATCTGCCGGAGGGGGATTCGATCACGGAGGACTTCTACATCAACACCATAGCCTCTCCGATGATGTGTGAGTAGTTTACCACAGACCTTCGGGTCCATAGTTATTAGCTAGATGGCTTCTTCTCTCTCTTTGGATCTCAATACAAAGTTCTCCTCAGTCTTCGTGGAGATCTATTCGATGTAACTCTTTTTGCGGTGTGTTTGCCGAGATCCGATGAATTGTGGGTTTATGATTTGATTATCTATGAATATTATTTGATTCTCCTTTGAATTCTTATATGCATGATTTGATATCTTTGCAAGTCTCTTCGATTTATCAGTTTGGTTTGGCCTACTAGATTGATCTTTCTTGCAATGGGAGGAGTGCTTAGCTTTGGATTCAATCTTGCGGTGTCCTTTCCCAGTGACAGCAGGGGCAGCAAGGCACATATTGTATTGTTGCCATCGAGGATAAAAATATGGGGTTTATATCATATTGCTTGAGTTTATCACTCTACATCATGTCATCTTGCCTAATGCGTTACTCTGTTCTTATGAACTTAATACTCTAGATGCATGCTGGATAGCGGTCGATGTGTGGAGTAATAGTAGTAGATGCAGAATCGTTTCGGTTTACTTGTCACAGATGTGATGCCTATATTCATGATCATTGCCTTAGATATCATCATAACTATGCGCTTTTCTATCAATTGCTCGGCAGTAATTTGTTCACCCACCGTAATACATGCTATCTTGAGAGAAGCCACTAGTGAAGCCTATGGCCCTCGGGTCTACTTTATATCATATAAGTTTTCAATTTAAAATTCTAGTTTACTATTTATTTGCAATCTTTATTTTCCAATCTATATCACAAAAATACCAAAAAAATATCTTATTATCTTTATCAAATCTCACTCTCGTAAGTGACCGCGAAGGGATTGACAACCCTTTATCGGGTTGGTTGCGAGGTTCTTATTTGTTAGTGCGGGTACTAGGGGTTTTGCGTGTAGTCTCCTACTGGATTGATACCTTGGTTCTCAAAAACTGAGGAAAATACTTACGCTACTTTGATGCATCACCCTTTCCTCTTCAAGGGAAAACCAACGCATGCTCTAGAGGTAGCAAGAAGGATTTCTGGCGCCATTGTCGGGGAGGTCTACGCACAAGTCAAGACATACCAAGTACCCATCACAAACTCTTATCCCTCGCATTACATTATTTGCCATTTGCCTCTCGTTTTCCTCTCCCCCACTTCACCCTCACCGTTTTATTCGCCTATTTCCCGTTTGCCTTTCCTTTGCCATGGCCGAGTCGAAAAGGGGTAAGGGTTCTCTCCAGAGTTCTAGTACTTTGGATAGACCCTCTGTCCTTTCTAAGCTCATAAATAATGATGCTATGGAAAGACCTACCGGGGTTATCAATGAGAGTTTGGATAATTTCGATGAAGATGATTCCGGATTTTTTTCGTTATTTCCTTGATGAATCTTTGAAAGACGCTTGGGATAGGTTATTAAGGATCCTAGCTAACTATGTGCCCCAATATCAAATTGGGATATACCTAAAAAGCTTTTATGTTGGCTTACCCTCTTCGTTCAAGCAAGTTTTAGATTCTATTTTTGAAGAAGGTATTCTTGAGGGGATGCCATAGATACCTATGAGAAGATGAAAACTATATTTGGCCACCCCATGAGTGAGAAGGTTGAATCCACGTCTCTTTTGTGCTTTTATCAAAATGAAATTATCAAAGAGATGAAGGCTAGCTTAGATGCAAATTTTCGTAGCATGCTTAATCTTTCTTCCACCATTAATGGACATGTGATTTCTCAAAATATAAAGATAAATGTTATAGATAATCATTTTTCTCTTTTCTTTCCCAACACCAAAGATGTCAATACCTAGATCTATTCTTGCTTTTATGCCTAGCTAGGGGCGTTAAACGATAGCGCTTGTTGGGAGGCAACCCAATTTTATTTTTTTTCCTTGATTTTTGTTCCTGTTTAGTAATAAGTAAATCATCTATCCTATGTTATGCTTGTGTTTTTATGTTTTAATTAGTGTTTGTGACAAGTAAAGCCTTTAGGGTCTTCTTGGATAATTGTTATTTGATCTTGCTGGAAAAAAACAGAAAGTATGCGCTGACGAGAATAATTTTCATTTTTAACCAGAGAGCGATAAAATACTGATTACAACTGCAGTAGATCAATATACAAATTATTTAGGTAGTCCTAATTTGGTAGAATTTTTGGAGTTACAGAAGTATTCGGAACTTACAGATTACTACAGACTGTTCTGTTTTTGACAGATTCTGTTTTTCGTGTGTTGTTTGCTTATTTTGATGAATCTATGGCTAGTATCGGGGGGTATGAACCATAAAAAAGTTGGAATACAGTAGGTTTAACACCAATATAAACAAAGAATGAGTTCATTACAGTACCTTAAGTGGTGATTTGTTTTCTTATACTAACGGAGCTCATGAGATTTTTTGTTGAGTTTTGTGTTGTGAAGTTTTCAAGTTTTTGGGTAAAGATTTGATGGATTTTGGAACAAGGAGTGGCAAGAGCCTAAGCTTGGGGATTCCCAAGGCACCCCAAGGTAAAATCCAAGGACAACCAAAAGCCTAAGCTTGGGTATGCCCCGGAAGGCATCCCTCTTTCGTCTTCGTCTATCGGTAACTTTACTTGAGGCTATATTTTTATTCACCACATGATATGTGTTTTGCTTGGAGTGTCTTTTATGATTTGAATCTTTGCTTTTTAGTTTACCACAGTCATCCTTGCTGTACACACCTTTTGGGAGAAACACACATGAATTGGAATTTATTAGAATACTCTATGTGCTTCACTTATATCTTTTGAGCTAGATAATTTTGCTCTAGTGCTTCACTTATATTTTTTTGAGCACGGTGGTGGATTTATTTTGTAGAAATTATTGATATCTCATGATTCACTTATATTATTTTGAGAGTCTTTTAGAACAACATGATAATTTTCTTTGGCTATAAAACTAGTCCTAATATGATAGGCATCCAAGATGGGTATAATAAAAACTTTCATATAAAGTGCATTGAATACTATGAGAAGTTTGATACTTGATGATTGTTTTGAGATATGAAGATGGTAATATTAGAGTCATGCTAGTTGAGTAGTTGTGAATTTGAGAGATACTTGTGTTAAATTTTGTGATTCCCGTAGCATGCACGTATGGTGAACCATTATGTGATGAAGTCGGAGCATGATTTATTTATTGATTGTCTTCCCTATGAGTGGCGGTCAGGGACGAGCGATGGTCTTTTCCTACTAATCTATCCCCCTAGGAGCATGCGCGTAGTACTTTGTTTTGATAACTAATAGATTTTTGCAATAAGTATGTGAGTTCTTTATGACTAATGTTGAGTCCAGGGATTATATGCACTCTCACCCTTCCACCATTGCTAGCCTCTCTAGTACCGCGTAACTTTCGCCGGTACCATAAACCCACCATATATCTTCCTCAAAACAGCCACCATACCTGCCTATTATGGCATTTCCATAGCCATTCCGAGATATATTTCCATGCAACTTTCCACCGTTCCGTCTATTATGACACGCTTCATCATTGTCATAATGCTTTGCATGATCATGTAGTTGACACCGTATTTATGGCAAAGCCATCGTTCATAATTCTTTCATACATGTCACTCTTGATTCATCGCACATCTCGGTACACAGCCGGAGGCATTCACATAGAGTCATATTTTTGTTCTAGTATCGAGTTGTAATTCTTGAGTTGGAAGTAAATAAAAGTGTGATGATCATCATTATTAGAGCATTGTCCCAGTGAGGAAAGGATGATGGAGACTATGATTCCCCCACAAGTCAGGATGAGACTCCGGACGAAAAAAATAAAGAGAAAAAAGGGAAAAGAGGCCATAAAAAAGGGGAGAAAAGGCCCAAATAAAAAAATAAGAGAAAAAGAGAGAAGGGGCAATGCTACTATCCTTTTACCACACTTGTGCTTCAAAGTAGCACCATGATCTTCATGATAGAGAGTATCTTATTTTTTCACTTTCATATACTAGTGAGAATTTTTCATTATAGAACTTGGCTTGTATATTCCAATGATGGGCTTCCTCACAATACCCTAGGTCTTCGTGAGTAAGCAAGTTGGATACACACCCACTTAGTTTCTTTTTGAGCTTTCATACACTTATAGCTCTAGTGCATCCGTTGCATGGCAATCCCTACTCACTCACATTAATATCTCTTGATGGGCATCTCCATAGCCCGTTGATACGTCTAGTTGATGTGAGACTATATTCTCCTTTTTTGTCTTCTCCACAACCACCATTATATCCCAGCTATAGTGCTATATCCATGGCTCATGCTCATGTATTGCGTGAAGATTGAAAAAGTTTGGTAACATCAAAAGTATGAAATAATTGCTTGGCTTGTCATCGGGGTTGTGCAAGATTTAAATATTTTGTGTGGTGAAGATAGAGCATAGCCAGACTATATGATTTTGTAGGGATAACTTTCTTTAGCCATGTTATTTTGAGAAGACATAATTGCTTTATTAGTATGCTTGAAGTATTACTATTTTTATGTCAATATTAAACTTTTATCTGGAATCTTATGGATCTGAACATTCATGCCACAATAAAGAGAATTACATTGAAAATTATGTTAGGAAGCATTCCACATCAAAAAATTTGTTTTTATCATTTACCTACTCGAGGACGAGCAGGAATTAAGCTTGGGGATGCTTGATACGTCTCCAATGTATCTATAATTTTTTTTGTTCCATGCTATTATATTATCTGTTTTGGATGTTTAATGGGCTTTAATATACCTTTTTATATTATTTTTGGGACTAACCAATTAACCGAAAGCCCAGTGCAAATTGTTGTTTTTTTTGCCTATTTCAGTGTTTCGCAGAAAAGGAATATCAAACGGAATGCAAACAGAATGAAATCTTTGCGAGGATCTTTTTTGGAACAAACGTGATCCAGGAGACTTGGAGTGGACGTTAAGGAAGCAGCGAGGCGGCCACGAGGTAGGAGGGCGCGCCCAGGGGTGTGGGCGTGCCCCCCACCCTCGTGGGCCCCTCGTAGCTCCACCAACCTACTTCTTTCACCTATATATACTCTTATACCCTGAAACCTTCGGGGAGAGCAACGAAACACCTTTTCCACCACCGCAACCTTCTGTACCCGTGAGATCCCATCTTGGGGCCTTTTTCGACGATCTGCCGGAGGGGGATTCAATCATGGAGGGCTTCTACATCAACACCATAGCCTCTCCGATGATGTGTGAGTAGTTTACCACAGACCTTCGGGTCCATAGTTATTAGCTAGATGGCTTCTTCTCTCTCTTTGGATCTCAATACAAAGTTCTCCTCGATCTTCCTGGAGATCTATTCGATGTAGCTCTTTTTGCGGTGTGTTTGTTGAGATCCGATGAATTGTGGGTTTATGATTTGATTATCTATGAATATTATTTGATTCTCCTCTGAATTCTTATATGCATGATTTGATATCTTTGCAAGTCTCTTTGAATTATCAGTTTGGTTTGGCCTACTAGATTGATCTTTCTTGCAATGGGAGGAGTGCTTAGCTTTGGGTTCAATCTTGTGGTGTCCTTTCCCAGTAACAACAGGGGCAGCAAGGCACGTATTGTATTGTTGCCATCGAGTATAAAAATATGGGGTTTATATCATATTGCTTGAGTTTATCCCTCTACATCATGTCATCTTGCCTAATGTGTTACTCTGTTCTTATGCACTTAATACTCTAGATGCATGATGGATAGCGGTCGATGTGTGGAGTAATAGTAGTAGATGCAGAATCGTTTCGGTCTACTTGTCACGGACGTGATGCCTATATTCATGATCATTGCCTTAGATATGATCGTAACTATGCGCTTTCTATCAATTGCTCGGCAGTAATTTGTTCACCCACCGTAATGCATGCTATCTTGAGAGAAGCCACTAGTGAAACCTATGGCCCCCGGGTCTACTTTATATCATATAAGTTTCCAATTTACAATTCTAGTTTACTATTTATTTTGCAATCTTTATTTTCCAATCTATATCACAAAAATATTTATCTTATTATCTCTATCAGATCTCACTATCGTAAGTGACCATGAAGAGATTGACAACCCCTTTATCGCGAGGTTCTTATTTCTTTGTGCAGGTACTAGGGGATTTTCATGTAGTCTCCTACTAGATTGATACCTTGGTTCTCAAAAACTGAGGGAAATACTTATGCTACTTTGTTGCATCACCCTTTCCTCTTCAAGGAAAAACCAACACATGCTCAAGAGGTAGCACCCACCCCTGCTCCAACGCCACTTCGAGCTCCTGCTGCACGCGGGAAAACAATGGCTGGTGTGACCATCTCCAGGGTTGGCGATGCTCTTTCGCTGCACAAGACGTGGGCGGCAAGCTACCCCAAGGCCATGCCGGTGGCTACAACAGCAGAAATTCTGGTATGTCGCTCTCTCGGCATCGTCAAGGATGGTGAGGACGTAACTGCTGCAGCTCTTGATGCCTTCGCGGAACGCTTCAAAGAGCACCTGTCGTCGGAGGTATCTCAGCCATGAGGGGGCTTTTTAAGCTCGACGACGCGAATGCGCATGCTGTGGAGGAGGCCCTCCTGGCGCATGGTGGGGTGGTGCGCTGGACCTAGAGAGGGCCGATGAGGAGGCCGAGCTCCAGCAGGCTGCAACCTAAGCAGTTGTTGCTCAAACTGGGATTGATCTTATTTAAATGTTAGTACAACCAAATGCATGTCCTGGGGTGTCTATGTACTGGGTCCAATGTATCCCTAGAGTAAAAGTTTGTGTGCATGCTGGCTACATGCCTAGTATCAAGTCTGTGGAGTTGCTTTTGCATCTCAGGGTGTCTGCTACTGTAACCGGGTGCAAGCAGTTTGTTGATGCTCCTGCCATTATACCAAGTTCTATTGTGGTTGTCTTTGCTCATGATACGTGCATATGCTCCAGGGATCTTATGTTTAAATCATGTTAGCTCAACCGATCAACTTCTTGAGCTGGAATGTTAGGGGCCTTAACTGCCTGGATCGGCGGTCTACAGTTAACGCAACCATTGCTTCCTCCTCCTGCCATGTGGTATGTCTCCAGGAGACGAAGCTTGACAATATCGACCAGTTCACGACCGCGTTTTGGGGGGCGTAGGTTATGCAGCTTTGCGCAACGCCTGACAAATGGCACGAGGGGAGGTATCCTCCTTCTCGGGATGATCTCTTGCTAGAGATGTCCAACATCACCTTTACAACCTATTGCCTCTCTGCCATGGTTCGTGTCAGAGATTCGGGCGTGAGATTTAAGATAACAACCGTCTATGGCCCGACTGACCCTTCGCTTAAAAGCACATTCTTTGCCGAGCTCATTAGCCAGAAGCTGCCAGTTGGGGTCGCTTGGATCGCCTCCGGGGATTTCAACCAGATTTATTGGGCAAGGGATAAAAACAAGCGGAACATTAGCACCAGTCAAATCAACCGGTTCCGTGCAACTCTCAATAGTTGTGAGCTTAAAGAAATCCACCTCCAGAACAGGAGGTTCACCTGGAGCAACGAGAGGGCAAACCCAACACTGAGCAAGCTTGACTCTTTCTTTTGCAATGCGGAGTGGGACACCACCTTCAACGACCACGTGCTCCATGCACTTTCTTCGTCCCTATCCGACCATTGCCCGCTCCTACTCGCCGATGATAAGGGTCCTAGGAGGCCTAAGGCTTTCAAATTCGAGAACTTTTGGACTTCTATGCCCAGCTTCAATGAGGTGGTCCAAAAGGCCTGGGTCGAGCCCGTTGAGCACACCGAGCCACACATTATCCTTTTCCACAAGCTAAAGAAAATGGTGATGCGCCTCTCACAATGGAGTAGGGGTCTCTTCTCTAAAGCTAAGGTTCATCTCCATACCGCCCTCTTGGTGATCCTACGCCTAGACATTGCTCAAGAGGGAAGGCTGCTCTCCCTCGAGGAGCTCGACCTTCGGGCCAGGCTCAAGAGAAGGGTCATAAGCCTGGCCGTGCTCGAGAAAGCACGCAAGAAGTAATGTGCCAGAACTGCAAATATCAAATAAGGTGATGCCAACACAAAGTTCTTTCATCGCTGGGTTAATGCGCAAAGGAGGAAAAACCACATTCATCGTATCATGAATGATCAAGGGTGGGTGACCGAGCACAATGCCAAGGAAAAAATAATTCACGACCATTTCTCGCATATAATGAAAAGGGGAAGTGCGAGCACAAAGGACTTCAATTGGGAGGAACTTAACCTGGAGTCGCATGACCTACAGGAGCTTGACTCTCCCTTCTCCGAGGAGGAGGTCATCGATGCAATAAATAGCATGCCTAGCGACAAGGTGCCTGGGCCGGATGGCTTCATCGGCCTCTTCTTCAAGAAGTGTTGGGGCATCATCAAGCACAACCTCATGAGGGTGATTCAATGCTTTGACTCCCTCCACACAACAAATCTTCACTGGCTCAACTCTGCGAATGTTGTGCTGCTTCCCAAGAAGGACGGTGTCGTGGTTCTAAGTCTGACAGTAGAGTGGGGGGTAGATATGGAGAGGCAAGGTCCTAGCTATGGAGAGGTTGTAAGCACAAAGGATGTACGAGTTCAGGCCCTTCTCGGAAGAAGTAACAGCCCTACGTCTCGGAGCCCGGAGGCGGTCGAGTGGATTATGAATGTATGAATTACAAGGTGCCGAACCCCTCTGCCTGTGGAGGGGGGTGGCTTATATAGAGTGCGCCAGGACCCCAGCCAGCCCACGTAGGAGAGGGTTTAAGGTGAGTTAAGTCTGGGGCGTTACTGGTAACGCCCCACATAAAGTGCCTTTACTATCATAAAGTCTACTTGATTACAGGCCGTTGCAGTGCAGAGTGCCTCTTGACCTCCTGGTGGTCGAGTGAGTCTTCGTGGTCGAGTCCTTCAGGTCAGTCGAGTGAATCCTCGTTGGTCGACTGGAAGGCGACCTCTTCTTAGGATGTCCTGGGGTAAGTTACTTGGATCAGGTCCATGACCCTTACCCTAGGCACATAACCCCATCATTAGCCCCCGAATGGATTGAGGCTTCGAGTGAAGAAGGAGTCGATGTCGTTTCCGATTGACCTTTGCGCTCTAGTTGTGCGCTGTTCTGGACCAAAGAATCTCTTCGTTGACAGGGAGCAATTTGCCTTCAGTCGACTCGATCCATTCTGTTTTTGCGTCGAGTGATCTTTCGGGCTTCGACGATCTCCGAGCGACGGATCGCCGGAAACACCGCGTCTGACAGACTGATTTGTTGCTCGCGGATTCCGCGGGATGCGAAATTTGGGGGCGCGCGCGAAGCGGGGCGGACCGCGGCGTTCGGATGGGACGGGGCATAGACGCCTCGATCTCCGCGCCGCCTTTTTCGCCACGTATCCAGCCTGCATAACTGCTCTCAGATATGATTAGATCGACCGGGCCCACATGTCAGCCACTCGGAAGGGACCTTATAAATGCGCCCGACGAGGATTTCTGTGTTGCGCCCCAGCATTCTCCCTCTCTCTCTGCTTCCTTCTTCCCAGCTCAGCGTGCTCGCTCTCGCCCCCGCACCACTTCCCTTCGCGCATTTCTTCGGCGACCATGGCCAAGGAGAAGACGGCGGCGCTGGAGCGCGCCAAGAAGGTGTCGGCGTCAGAGAAGGCGAAGGGGAGATCCACCAGCCGCGGAGGGTCCTCGTCCAGATCCCGCCTGCCGAAGGGCTGGGTCCAAGGAGACTGGATCCAGTCGACCATCACAGAGAAGGACCTCCTCGACATGGCCAACGAGGGCTTGATCCCTCACGGAGCTGCGAGGTTGCCGGGGAAGGAGTGGCAGCCACAGCCAGAAGAGGGTGAGTGTGTGCTTTTGGCCACTCATGTTGATCGTGGGTTTTCCTTGCCGCCAAGTATTTTCTTCCGTGGCTTCTTGAATTTCTTTGGAGCGCAGCTTCACCACTTTACCCCAAACTCCATTGCCTATCTTGCTGCATTCGTGTCCATGTGTGAGGGTTTCTTGGGCTGTCGACCGCACAGGGGTTTGTTCAAACATATATTCACGTGTCGATCTCAGACCGTGAAGAAGGCGAGCCCAGGTGATGAGAGAACCCGAGTCGTCCAAATGTGCGGAGGCCTGGGGATTCAGGTGAGGAATAAGAGCACCTTCCCGCCCATGACCTTTCCCGAGTCCGTCAGAGGCTGGCAGTCGACTTGGTTCTACTGCCAGGTCCAGTCGACGCCAGGGCAGTCGAGTGGACTCCCTCCGTTCACCATGGACCGAGTGAGCAAGCCTTCCCCTCTGAAGCTGATTCCGGAGGAGAAAGCTGACGTGAAGATGTTGATGGAGCGCGTGGTGCAGTTGGTTCGGGAGGGAGTGACGGGCATGGACCTCCTGGAGGTTTTCCTCAGGCGTCGCATCCAGCCTCTCCAGTTCCGGAGCCACTGCATGTGGTTGTACTGTGGGACCGAAGACGAGACTAGAGTCCATCCAGAAGCAGTCGACGATGTCACTCTGGAGAGATGGATGGTAGCCGTCACCGGAAACAAGGACAACCCACGCGGAGCCAGAAGGATTCCTCCACTCGACCACAACAGTGATCCAAATAAGGTACACTTGCCCTGCTCTCCACTGCATTCTTGTCGCATTCATCTCTGTTTACTCTGCCGACTGGTCGACTGATCATTGTCTTGATATCTGCTAGGCCCTCACCGAGTTGTACTCGATGCCCAATGGGGCACAAACTCCGACTGAGGAGGGTGAGGCGAGTGGGGGCGAGAGCCAGGACGAGGAGGAATGGGACTCGGACGTTGCAGGGGACGAAGACGACGATGATGATGACGACGGCGATGAAGACGACATCGAGGACGAGGAAGAAGAGGAGGAGGAGGTCGTACCACCGCGCTCAGAAAGGCGGTCGAAGCTTGTCCACGACCCTTCGAGCGAACGTGGTAAGGGGGTTGCGACCGCCACTCAGTCGACCAAGCGCCCTCGAACCACCTCTCCGGTGCCGACTGAAAAGGCGCCGAAGCAGCCCAGGGCGGCCCCGTCGAAGCCGATCAAGCTCTTGCCGAAGATGAAGGTGTCCATCCCTACCATATCAGGGTAACCGTGCTGCTCATATTTTCTTATTCTGTGTGAACTTTATCTCTGGTCGACGCTGAAGTTAGTCGACTGATCCTTTGGAGTTGCAGTGCTGCTACTTCTGAAACCTCGGCCCGGGCTGATGACCACGAGATGGAGGATGCAGCAACTTCGAACCCAGGTACTGTATTCTTAACATCGTTCTTAGTCGACTGACTCGCGATCTCTGATCCTGATTCTTCTTCGCAGCTCCACCCAATACTGTTATCAATCTCCCTGATGACGACGAGGATGAAGAACCACTGGCACGCAGGAGGAGTCGGAAAGCGTCCGCCAGTAAGGTGCCTCAGGATGTGACGGCGCCTGAGATTCTGACTGTGGAAGAAGAGAACACCACTCGACACACGGTGTCCTTCGCAAATCCACTGACGAGTGCTCAGCAGCCCTCCCTCTTCACGACGCACCACGTCCCAGAGGACCAAGCTGGCGCAGCGAAGGAGGCAATACGCCAGGCGGGACTCATGATGGAGCAGCTGAAGACCATCCGGGACGCGAGCCAGGCAGCTTATGACGCCAGCTCTGCCCTCCAAAGCAATGTCCAGGTCAGTCGACCGCTGTTTGTTCTGTTGGATATGCTACCAAAAACTTTTCTTTTCCGGAATTTATAGTAATCACCCACTGGGTGTGTCGAATAAACTCCGTGTTAGCGGGGGCACGCTGAGTGCACCCGCTGGGTGTAGTCCCCAAGGCTAAGGTCGACTGCTGGCAGTCGGCCTTAGGCTTTATGATGTCAATCTTTCTGTCAGTCGACTGGTCGACTGGATTTCACAAACCGGTGGGGGCACGCTGAGTGCACCCACTGGGTGTAGTCCCCAAGGCTAAGGTCAACTGCTGGCAGTCGGCCTTAGGCTTTATAATGTCAATCTTTCTGTCAGTCGACTGGTCGACTGGATTTCACAAACCGGTGGGGGCACGCTGAGTGCACCCACTGGGTGTAGTCCCCGAGACTGTGGTCGACTGCTTGCAGTTGATCACAGTCTTAGAGAATGCATCTCGCACACTTTTTTTTTTGAGGTCGACTGGTCGACTTTGTCTTCAACAGGATTAGTGGGGGCACGCTGAGTGCACCCACTGGGTGTAGTCCCCGAGACTACGGTCGAATGCTTGTATTCGGCTGTAGTCTTAGAAACGTGTGTTTTTCCCTTTTTCACTCGGAAGTGAATTATATTTGACATTTAGTCGATTGGTTCTTCGCAGAACTCTTGTGATCTTGTGGCTCGCTACTCAGAGCTGGAACACAAGCATACTCAAGTCGAGCTGAGCTTGAAGCTAGTTCAGGAGAAGCTG
>NC_057800.1:538879763-538884364 GCF_018294505.1 Triticum aestivum
AGCCCCCGAGTGAAAGTCTGGCTTACCACTCGGTAGGATTTTCGCGACTTAGGCGAGTGCTTGGACTGCAGCTAAGCCCCCGAGTGAGAGGGTTGCTCTTCACTCGGTAGGATTTTTATAACTTAGGCGAGCACGAGGCTGCAGCTAAGCCTCCGAGTGGAAGGCTGGCTTACCACTCGGTAGGATTTTTATAACTTAGGCGAGCACATGGCTGCAGCTAAGCCCCCGAGTGGGAGGGTTGCTCTTCACTCGGTAGGATTTTTTACAATTTAGGCGAGCACAGGGCTGCAGCTAAGCCCCCGAGTGAAAGTCTGGCTTACCACTCGGTGGGATTTTTATAACTTAGGCGAAACGGATTCGCAGCTAAGCCTCCGAGTGAGAGTCTGGCTCACCACTCGGTAGGATTTTTACAAACTTAGGCGAAACGGATTCGCGGCTAAGTCACCCACTGAGGGGGAATTTTATTGTGGACAAAAATAAAAAGTGACAGAAATTATGGAGGAACTATGACACTATTATCTTGAGGTCCATGAACTACAGAAGTACTTTATTGCAACTCATCCGAGTGATAAAACTTAAGTGTAAAATGGGCGGAGTAGCTCCGCGTTCCAAGCTCGGGGCTCGTCGATATTATGCTCGACGTTGTAAAGACGGTACGCCCCGTTGTGGAGAACCTTGGTGACGATGAAGGGGCCTTCCCAAGAAGGAGCAAGCTTGTGTGGTTTGTGCTGATCCACTCGGAGAACCAAATCCCCTTCCTGGAAGGCTCGACCTCTCACATTTCTGGCGTGGAAACGGCGCAAATCTTGTTGGTAGATGGTCGAACGGATCAGAGCCATCTCCCTTTCTTCCTCTAAAAGGTCGACTGCGTCCTGCCGCGCTTGTTCAGCTTCTGCTTCGTTGTAGATTTCAACTCGAGGAGCATTGTGGAGAAGATCACTCGGCAAGACTGCTTCAGCTCCGTAGACCAAGAAGAATGGAGTTCTTCCGGTCGACCGATTAGGTGTGGTCCGCAGTCCCCAGAGTACAGAGGGAAGTTCATCGACCCAAGCTCCAGCCGCGTGTTTGAGATCACGCATCAGTCGAGGCTTCAATCCCTTAAGAATCAGTCCATTAGCTCGTTCTGCTTGTCCATTCGACTGCGGATGAGCGACTGAAGCGTAGTCGACCCGTGTGCCCTGGGAGTCGCAGAAAGCTCTGAATTCCTCTGAGTCAAAGTTCGACCCATTATCCGTAATGATGCTGTGCGGGACTCCATATCTGAATATTAGTTCCCTGATGAAGCTAACAGCAGTACCGGTGTCAAGGCTCTTGATTGGTTTAGCCTCGATCCACTTGGTGAACTTGTCGACTGCCACCAGTACATGCGTGAAGCCACTTCGTCCTGTTCTCAAAGGGCCGACCATGTCCAGCCCCCAAACTGCAAAAGGCCAGACGAGTGGGATGGTCTTCAAAGCTGACGCAAGCTTGTGCGACATATTCGAGTAGAACTGACATCCCTCGCACTTATCCACTATCTCCTTTGCCATCTCATTCGCCTTGGGCCAGTAAAATCCGGCTCGGTATGCTTTGGCCACGATGGTCCGAGAGGACGCATGATGACCACAGGTCCCCGAGTGAATATCATTGAGGATGAGTCGACCTTCTTCTGGTGTTATGCACTTTTGACCGACTCCAGTCGCGCTTTCTCTGTATAATTGTCCTTTGATGACGGTAAAGGCCTTAGATCGACGGACGATCTGTCGAGCCTCTTCCTCATCCTCCGGAAGCTCTTTCCTCAAGATATATGCGACATACGGAATCGTCCAGTCGGGAATGACTACCAAAACCTCCATGATCAAGTCGACCACCGCTGGGACTTCAACTTCAGTCGGATCTGTGGCACTCTTGGGCTGCGGAGTTTCTTCGGTGAAAGGATCTTCTTTGACTGACGGAGTGTGTATATGCTCCAAGAACACACCACTCGGAATGGCTTCTCTCTTGGAACCTATCTTTGCTAGATCATCAGCTGCTTGATTTTTCAGTCGGGGTATATGATGGAGCTCCAACCCCTCGAACTTCTTCTCCAGCTTCCTCACTGCACTGCAGTATCCAGTCATGGCTGGGCTTCTCACGTCCCACTCTTTCATCACCTGATTGACCACTAAATCCGAGTCGCCATAGACCATTAGGCGACGGACGCCGAGTGAAATGGCCATGTGCAACCCATATAGGAGGGCCTCATATTCTGCCTCATTGTTGGAGGAATCAAAGTGAATCTGGAGCACATATCTGAGCTTATCTCCTCTGGGGGAAACCAGGACAACCCCAGCACCGGAACCATTCAACATCTTAGAGCCATCGAAAAACATGGTCCAATGCTCCGAGTGAACTTCAGTCGGCTGCTGTTGTTCAATCCACTCGGCGAGGAAATCTGCTATCGCCTGGGACTTAATGGCTTTCTTTGCCTCAAACTTGATATCAAGGGGAAGAAGTTCAATCGCCCATTTGGCCACTCGACCAGTTGCATCTCTGTTGTGCAAAATCTCTGATAGTGGAGCGTCGCTGACGACTGTGATGGAATGGTCAGAGAAATAATGAGCAACCTTCTTTGTGGTCATGTATATTCCATACACAAGCTTCTGATAATGAGGATATCTCTGCTTGGATGGAGTCAAGACTTCAGACAAATAATACACTGGGCGCTGAACTTTGAGAGCTTTTCCTTCTTCTTCCCGCTCGACAGTACTGACGACTTGTCCTGTGGCTGCGATGTAGAGCAACAGAGGCTCTTTGCTGATTGGAGCAGCAAGCACCGGCTGGGTGGAGAGCAGAGCTTTTAGCTCGGCAAACGCTGCATCAGCTTCTGGAGTCCACTCGAACTTGTCAGCCTTCTTCATCAGTCGGTAAAGAGGCAGTGCCTTTTCACCGAGTCGTGAGATGAATCGACTTAATGCGGCCAAGCATCCAGTAAGCTTCTGGACATCGTGCACTCGCACAGGGCGTTTCATTCGGAGAATAGTGCCAATCTTCTCTGGGTTAGCGTCGATTCCCCGTTCGGAAACGAGAAAACCGAGTAACTTGCCACCAGGAACTCCAAATGTGCACTTTGATGGATTGAGCTTGATATCATACCTTCTGAGGTTGGCAAATGTTTCGGCGAGGTCAGCGAGTAGGTCGGAACCTTTTCGTGACTTGACAACAATATCATCCATATAAGCTTCCACATTCCGACTGATTTGGGTGAGTAGACACTTCTGAATCATTCGCATAAATGTGGCTCCGGCATTCTTGAGGCCGAATGGCATGGTGATATAGCAGAAGCACCCGAATGGAGTGATGAAAGCTGTTTTTACCTCATCGGGCCCGTACAGACGGATCTGGTGGTACCCGGAGTAAGCATCTAAAAAAGACAACCTCTCGCATCCCGCGGTCGAGTCAACAATTTGATCTATGCGAGGGAGAGGAAAGTGATCTTTCGGGCAGGCCCGGTTGATGTGCTTGAAATCAATGCACATTCGAAGCGACTTGTCCTTCTTAGGAACCATGACGACATTAGCGAGCCACTCGGAGTGGTATATCTCTCGGATAAATCCTGCCGCCAACAGTCGAGCCACTTCTTCACCGATGGCCTTTCTCTTCTGGACGGCGGACCGCCGAAGATGCTCTTTGACTGGTTTTGCAGACGAGTCGACTCTTAGGCGATGCTCAGCCAGTCCCCTGGGAACACCTGGCATGTCAGCGGGCTTCCATGCAAAAATGTCCCAGTTCTCACGGAGGAACTGGATGAGCGCTTCTTCCTATTTTGGGTCGAGTGTTGTGGAGATGCGGGTCGGAGCTGCTTCGGGGTCAGTCGGGTGAATGTGAACAGGCTTCGTCTCACCAGACGACTGGAATGCAGACTCTGTGGCGGGCTTCTTGGATCGCAGCAAGTCAATCGGATCTGCGTTTTGCTTGTATTCTTCGAACTCGACCGCTGTCACTTGGGAATCGGCAATCTTGGAGCCCTTCTGAAAGCACTCCTCCGCCTTTTTCCTATCACCGGTGACAGTGATCACACCTTTGGGACCGGGCATTTTCAATTTGAGGTACACGTAACATGGTCGAGCCATGAACCGTGCATAGGCTGGTCTCCCCAAAATGGCATGATATGCACTTTGAAAATCCACGACCTCAAACGTCAACTTTTCTTTGCGAAAATGCTTCGAATCACCAAACACTACGTCCAAAGCTATCTGGCCGAGTGACTCGGCCTTCTTCCCTGGTATAACTCCATGGAAGCTCATGTTACTAGTGCTCAGTCGGGACATCGGAATGCCCATACCTTTCAATGTGTCTGCATACAATAAGTTCAGCCCACTTCCACCATCCATCAGCACCTTTGTCAATCGAGTGCCTTCGACAACTGGATCGACCACCAAAGCTTGCCTCCCGGGGGTGGCAATATGAGTCGGGTGATCAGATTGGTCGAATGTGATGGGTGTTTGAGACCACTTCAGATAATTTGCCTTTGCTGGGGCAACCATGTTCACCTCTCGGTTAATCACTTTCAGTCGACTTCTGCTTTCCACATCTGCAAAGATCATCAGAGTGGAGTTGATATGCGGATATCCTCCCTCACT
>NC_057800.1:538884735-538898699 GCF_018294505.1 Triticum aestivum
TCAGTCGGCTGCTGTTGTTCAATCCACTCGGCGAGGAAATCTGCTATCGCCTGGGACTTAATGGCTTTCTTTGCCTCAAACTTGATATCAAGGGGAAGAAGTTCAATCGCCCATTTGGCCACTCGACCAGTTGCATCTCTGTTGTGCAAAATCTCTGATAGTGGAGCGTCGCTGACGACTGTGATGGAATGGTCAGAGAAATAATGAGCAACCTTCTTTGTGGTCATGTATATTCCATACACAAGCTTCTGATAATGAGGATATCTCTGCTTGGATGGAGTCAAGACTTCAGACAAATAATACACTGGGCGCTGAACTTTGAGAGCTTTTCCTTCTTCTTCCCGCTCGACCGTTAGCACAGTACTGACGACTTGTCCTGTGGCTGCGATGTAGAGCAACAGAGGCTCTTTGCTAATTGGAGCAGCAAGCACCGGCTGGGTGGAGAGCAGAGCTTTTAGCTCGGCAAACGCTGCATCAGCTTCTGGAGTCCACTCAAACTTGTCAGCCTTCTTCATCAGTCGGTAAAGAGGCAGTGCCTTTTCACCGAGTCGTGAGATGAATCGACTTAATGCGGCCAAGCATCCAGTAAGCTTCTGGACATCGTGCACTCGCACAGGGCGTTTCATTCGGAGAATAGTGCCAATCTTCTCTGGGTTAGCGTCGATTCCCCGTTCGGAAACGAGAAAACCGAGTAACTTGCCACCAGGAACTCCAAATGTGCACTTTGATGGATTGAGCTTGATATCATACCTTCTGAGGTTGGCAAATGTTTCGGCGAGGTCAGCGAGCAGGTCGGAACCTTTTCGTGACTTGACAACAATATCATCCATATAAGCTTCCACATTCCGACTGATTTGGGTAAGTAGACACTTGTGAATCATTCGCATAAATGTGGCTACGGCATTCTTGAGGCCGAATGGCATGGTGATATAGCAGAAGCACCCGAATGGAGTGATGAAAGCTGTTTTTACCTCATCGGGCCCGTACAGACGGATCTGGTGGTACCCGGAGTAAGCATCTAAAAAAGACAACCTCTCGCATCCCGCGGTCGAGTCAACAATTTGATCTATGCGAGGGAGAGGAAAGTGATCTTTCGGGCAGGCCCGGTTGATGTGCTTGAAATCAATGCACATTCGAAGCGACTTGTCCTTCTTAGGAACCATGACGACATTAGCGAGCCACTCGGAGTGGTATATCTCTCGGATAAATCCTGCCGCCAACAGTCGAGCCACTTCTTCACCGATGGCCTTTCTCTTCTGGACGGCGGACCGCCGAAGATGCTCTTTGACTGGTTTTGCAGACGAGTCGACTCTTAGGCGATGCTCAGCCAGTCCCCTGGGAACACCTGGCATGTCAGCGGGCTTCCATGCAAAAATGTCCCAGTTCTCACGGAGGAACTGGATGAGCGCTTCTTCCTATTTTGGGTCGAGTGTTGTGGAGATGCGGGTCGGAGCTGCTTCGGGGTCGGTTGGGTGAATGTGAACAGGCTTCGTCTCACCGGACGACTGGAATGCAGACTCTGTGGCGGGCTTCTTGGATCGCAGCAAGTCACTCGGATCTGCGTTTTGCTTGTATTCTTCGAACTCGACCGCTGTCACTTGGGAATCGGCAATCTTGGAGCCCTTCTGAAAGCACTCCTCTGCCTTTTTCCTATCACCGGTGACAGTGATCACACCTTTGGGACCGGGCATCTTCAATTTGAGGTACACGTAACATGGTCGAGCCATGAACCGTGCATAGGCTGGTCTCCCCAAAATGGCATGATATGCACTTTGAAAATCCACGACCTCAAACGTCAACTTTTCTTTGCGAAAATGCTTCGAATCACCAAACACTACGTCCAAAGCTATCTGGCCGAGTGACTCGGCCTTCTTCCCTGGTATAACTCCATGGAAGCTCATGTTACTAGTGCTCAGTCGGGACATCGGAATGCCCATACCTTTCAATGTGTCTGCATACAATAGGTTCAGCCCACTTCCACCATCCATCAGCACCTTTGTTAGTCGAGTGCCTTCGACAACTGGATCGACCACCAAAGCTTGCCTCCCGGGGGTGGCAATATGAGTCGGGTGATCAGATTGGTCGAATGTGATGGGTGTTTGAGACCACTTCAGATAATTTGCCTTTGCTGGGGCAACCATGTTCACCTCTCGGTTAATCACTTTCAGTCGACTTCTGCTTTCCACATCTGCAAAGATCATCAGAGTGGAGTTGATATGCGGATATCCTCCCTCACTGTCCTCTTTGTCTTCGGCCTTGTCCGACTCCTTCTCCTTGTCCTTAGACTGTTTTCCCTGAAACTGCTGGATCAGGAGTCGACATTGGCGAGTGGTGTGCTTTGGGTAAATGATATTCCCCTCTTCATCTTTCTTCGTGTGAATATGACACGGCATATCCATCACGTCGTTCCCTTCTTTATCCTTTACCTTCTTGGGGTTCCAGGATCCTTTTGGTTTCCCCTTAAACTTTCCTTGAGTCACGGCCAGAGCCTCTCCAGGAGCTGCCGGTTCAGCCTTCCGCTTCTGTTTCCGACCGGTGTTTCCTTTTTTCGACTGACTCGGCTTGTGCTTGCCGCTTCGGAGTCGGTCTTCTTCTTCGCCGTTGGCGTACTTGGTAGCAATCTCCATCATCCGACTCAAGGTCATGTCACCGGTTCGACCAAATTTCAAACTCAGTTCTCTGTTCTTGACGCCGTCTTTGAAGGCGCATACTGCCTGATGATCAGAGACATTTTCCACAGTGTGGTGCAAAGTGATCCACCTCTGAATATACTCTCTGAGAGTCTCATTAGTTTTCTGCACGCAGACTTGCAACTCTGTCAATCCCGCTGGTCGCTTGCAAGTCCCTTCAAACGTTCTGACGAACACTCGGGACAGATCTTCCCAAGTGTAAATGCTGCTAGGAGGTAATTGAGTCAACCATGCCCTGGCAGAACCTTCCAACATGAGGGGTAAATGCTTCATGGCCACCTCGTCGTTCCCACCACCGATCTGAACTGCCACTCGGTAGTCTTCAAGCCAAGTTTCAGGCTTAGACTCACCAGTGAACTTGCTGACTCCTGTTGCCAACCTGAAATTGGGGGGGATAACTGCGGCTCTGATAGCTCTGCTGAAACATTCAGGACCAGAAACATGTACTCGACTGCTCGTGGGTACATCTCTGTCGAGTGCGCCTCGATGGGCTCTGTTCCGGTCGACCAACCCTTGCACGATAATGGATCGCGCGTCGAAGCCTGGCTCTCTGGGGTCAACTGGAACCCTACGCCCTGTACTGTACTGACGCCTATCATCGGGCTGCCGAGGAGCGTAAGACCCACCCCTCGGAGGGGAATAGGGCACTCGACGCCTATCATCTCGGTCGAGTCTGTCGCCATATTGATCTCGCCGATTCTCACGCCCTTCGCGCCGCGGAGGCGATCTGGGGCTGTGAGCCGACTGAACCGTATTCACAGTGACAGATCGACTGTGAATTCTGTTGCGCGACTGAGACACGGCTGAATTCTGATCTCCTGCTGCCCGGAGCAGATCCCTGATCTGCAGCAAACCTCTGCCAGCTTCCGACTGCGAAGGCTGAATGGACTCTGCTATACGGGTCGCAGCTGCTAAATTCTGAATTGGGGTTCGATATACCTAAGTCGGCGGGAAGAGTTGACGTCGACTGGTGTCGGGAACTCGTTGCCGCGCGCGCTCGTCGAGTGCTCGCTGAAGGTTCTCCAGTCGAGTGCGCTCGGCCAAATTGGCCAGATGCGCCTCCTCCAAGGCACGAGCCTCGGGGGTTTCTCCTGCGATGGGAATACGCAGGGGATCCTCGTTCCTGCGGCGAAGCTCTTCTCTTTGCAGAGAGTCGAGTGGCTCGGGCTGGTACTCTTCGTAGTCTCGTGCAGGGTCGCCGCCGTCACCTGCTCCACCACCACGGGCGAAGCCAGGAGGGCTGTGGGGCCCGTCGACCATCAAGATTTCCGCCGCTGGATCACTGCTTCCGCACTCGGATGCAGTCTCTCCGGAGCCAGTCGACTGATCGAACAAGCCGTAGAGAGATTCGTTGGGCTCGATTGCCGCAACTTGTGTAGTGGCCGATTGGCGAGCCACCGCGTGACTCACCCATCGCTGAAGCCTCGACCGGCCTAAGCGCTTGCGCTGGCGGGAGACTGGGAGGGTGGACGATGGAGGAGCCGACCGATACTGGGTCGACGGTTGCCGCAGCAGAACGCCGCGGACACATGCGCGAAAATGCGTCGCACCGCGGACGGGGAGCGCGTCTACGTCGAGTGGAGCCTCCTGGAGCCATGCGGAGTCGCCGGCGATGAAGGTGAGAGTGCCGAGACGGATCTCTTGACCCTTGACCAAAACTCCAGCAGACACCATGATGAGAGTACTTGGAAGAATCACAACTTCTCCACAAAATCGCTAAAACACCTGCCCCACAGTGGGCGCCAACTGTCGTGGTTCTAAGTCTGACAGTAGAGTGGGGGGTAGATATGGAGAGGCAAGGTCCTAGCTATGGAGAGGTTGTAAGCACAAAGGATGTACGAGTTCAGGCCCTTCTCGGAAGAAGTAACAGCCCTACGTCTCGGAGCCCGGAGGCGGTCGAGTGGATTATGAATGTATGAATTACAAGGTGCCGAACCCCTCTGCCTGTGGAGGGGGGTGGCTTATATAGAGTGCGCCAGGACCCCAGCCAGCCCACGTAGGAGAGGGTTTAAGGTGAGTTAAGTCTGGGGCGTTACTGGTAACGCCCCACATAAAGTGCCTTTACTATCATAAAGTCTACTTGATTACAGGCCGTTGCAGTGCAGAGTGCCTCTTGACCTCCTGGTGGTCGAGTGAGTCTTCGTGGTCGAGTCCTTCAGGTCAGTCGAGTGAATCCTCGTTGGTCGACTGGAAGGCGACCTCTTCTTAGGATGTCCTGGGGTAAGTTACTTGGATCAGGTCCATGACCCTACCCTAGGCACATAACCCCATCAGACGGGGCGGAGAGCATCATCGACTATAGACCCATCAGTCTCATTCATGGAATCGCCAAGATATTGTGAAAGTGCTTTCCATAAGGCTCGGACCGCACATGTCCACCCTCGTCTCCAACGCTCAAAGTGCTTTCATCAAAACTCGGAGCATCCACGACAACTTCATGTATGTTCGAAACCTCGTGCGGCGCCTTCACAAGAGCAAGACCCCCTCCCTGCTATTCAAGTTGGACATTCGCAAGGCCTTTGACTTTGTCAAATGGGAGTATTTGCTTGACCTCCTTCGGAGACGAGGTTTCCCAAGCAAATTTCGAGAGTGGATTGCGGCACTCCTATGTCCCTCATCTTCGAGGATCCTCTTGAATGGGGTACCTGGTGCTCCCATCAAGCACGACCAGGGGCTACGGCAAGGGGACCCCGTCTCTCCACTCTTGTTTTTCATAGCTATAGACCCCCTACAGCGTATCCTCGACATAGTGACAAAAAGGGGCTGCTTCATAAGCTCTGAGGGAGAGGTGTCATGGTGTGTACCTCCCTCTATGCGGACGACGCAGCCATGTTTGTAGCTCCGATTAAAAGTGATGTGGACAACCTAGCGACTATTTTGAGAGGCTTTGGGGATGTCATTGGTCTGTGCACCAATTTCCATAAGAGTTTGATGGTTCTGATTCGGTGCGGTAACCTTGACTTGAGGCAAATCACCCAAGGTTTGCCGGCTGTTAGAGCCTCCTTCCCGCTGCGATATTTGGGCCTACTGCTCTATGTGTGGAAGCTAAAGCTCGTTGACTTGCAATTCCTTGTGGACAAGGTGGCAAGCAGATTAACAACATACGAGGGCCAGAACATCACCACCATTGGGCGCGCGGCTCTTGTCAAGTCGGTGCTCGTTTCCCAAGTGATCTACTTCATCACGCCGCTTGTCATACAGCCCGCCATCCTTCAAAACATCGACAAACTTGAGAGGGCCTTCCTGTGGTCTGGGTCATATAAGACAACCGGGGAAAAATGCAAGGTTAATTGGGACATTGTCGGTCGTCCGCTTGCTTATGGTGGGCTTGGGGTCCTCAACACCAATAAGTTCGCGCGAGCTTTGAGACTACAGTGGCCTTGGTATGAATGGAAGGAGCCAACAAAATTGTGAATTGGGAGAGGTAACCCGTGTGATGAGGAAGATCTCAACTTCTTCTATGCTAGCACCACAATCAAGGTCGGGAATGGGGCGAAGACACCCTTCTGGGAATCCCCTTGGATTCTTGGGCGCAAGCCCAGGGACATTGCTCCTCTCATCTATGAGTCTTAATCGTGGAAACATTGGAAGGTACGGGAGGCCCTCAAGGAAAACGCGTGGATCCTCAAAATCAAGCCACCTACGGTTGTTTCCCGCCAACATGTAACACAATTCTTCACCCTTTGGATGCTTCTGCATGAGGTGCATCTTGATGATCTTGCTGAGGACGACATAGTATGGAAACACTCGGACTCCGGGCATTACTCTGTGGCCTCTGCTTACAGGGCACAATTTTTGGGTTTGGTCCTCTCCTCCATGGACTAAATGGTTTGGAAGCCTTGGGCCCCACCGAAGGTTAAGTTCTTTGCTTGGCTCGCGCTGCAAGATAGAATTTAGACCGCCGACGGACTCGCTAAGCGGGGCTGGCCAAATTGTGGCCCTTGCCCCTTGTGCAAGGGAGTGCAAGAATGTGAAACACATCTATTCTTCAGATGCCGCCTCACGTTGAGGCTTTGGAATTTGGTTATTCAGAAATTTCTCATACACGACATGGACACGTCGGCGTGGAGCTCCTTCGACTCAGTCAAGACATGGTGTGCGAGCACGAGCGCCGTGGGCACCACCAACCGAAAAGCGAAGGCCTCGATCGCCATGCTTGTGTCATGGGTCATTTGGAAAGAAAGAAACGCAAGAGTGTTCCGGCATAAGAGCACGCCTCCGCCAATTCTACTCAACACCATCGTCGACGAGGCAAACCTTTGGATCACCACCGGAGCAAAGAAGTTAGGGTCTTTTTTATTACGAGAATAATTGTCATGCCGTATTCTGGGTGTGTGTTGTAACAAACTCTTCTCTTCTTATTTAATATATGAGGCAAATCTTTTGCCTCCGTTTCAAAAAAAAACTCATGCATGCACAAGATCATGCCAGTAAAAACTAAAATCATGAAAGACCGATACTGTGCCTACGTGCTACCCAACGCCTTAAGCAAATATATGGCAATTAAATCATGAGCCGGGTGTTCTTTTAGACTTATACAGTGCCAGTGAGTTTATAAATGACGTTTCTTTTCTCCAAGCATGTTCTCCTCTTCCCCTCGACAGTTAGGAAAAACTCTGCACTTTAGACTTTTCCGCCGAACCCCCCTCTACTTGTCGCTCCAACGGTCGGTGGCGGGGAGGGGAATCTTGGTGCCTTCGCTCTGTCTAGTAGATTAGGTTGGATGATTTTAGTCCTCGCAGGTGCGGCATTCAGGCGGATGGTGGCGCTTCTTCTTCGAGTTTTTCTTCCAAGCTCCAATCTTCCTCGAGTTTGTCCATCTAAATGTAGTCAACAAAACTCTGGTGTACAATTCTATCATCTCCTTGAGGCGGCGAGGTTAAGATTTCTCGTTGTGCATGTGCAACGACGAGATTTGGTATCAGTTGCTTCAAACCTATTCAAGGGTTGAACGAGGGTCCTTAGGGCACATGCACAAAGACTTCTCGGTTGTCATCGATAAGGTCAAGCAAGCTCCAGTAGGGGAGTGGCGACAGTGGCGCGTCGGCGGCAGTGGTCGTTAGGTGGACTGGCGACCTTGATGTAATTTTTATTATGTTTGAGATGCTTTATACTTGGATGAAATCTCATAATAGATCTAAATATTTTCGCATAAAAAATAGCACTTAAGTGATATACATGGGAACGACCCCAGAAGGAATTTCCAGTGTGGCAACTGATTGTGTGGCCCCTTGTATTGTTTCAAAATTTAATAATCTAAAGATTTTTTTATAGAAAAAACAACAAAAATCAATTTAATAATGGAGAAAAATGTATAAAAAATGAAAAATGATAATGTATCTACATGAAAAAGCTCTTCATATATATGAAAATAAAAGGATTTCTGGAAAAAAAGAATGAATCTCCTTATTTATAGGGAACAGGATGTGTGACTCCCTCAAACGAAACGAATGTGGATTTCGTGATAAGGCAAATCCTTCGTGCCAATAAAAAGTAGCCCATCCAATGGTATTTAACATTCAGAAAACTGCCAAAGAAAATGTGTCCCAAGCAGAAATATCACAAGTACCGCCGCGCCCTGGGCCATCACAAGGAAAACTATATCCAAAATCCTTTTTATCCAGCATCAATCTCATATTTAAAACATGCTAATGCATAGAAAAAAACAAAATGTATGTATTTGAAGAAACTTCATATATTCAAAAGTAGTTGTTCATATATGTTAAACAATACTTTCATGTAACTTTTTAAAATGTTAACATACTTTCTCAATAAGAAAAGAAAATTAAAACAATCAAAAAAGTGGAATGAAAAATAAAACCTAGAAAAAGGTGGAGCAAGAGAAATAAAATAAAATAAAAGGGAAAATGAAAAGGTTCAGAAGAAAAAAACTAAAGAAAAATAGAAACAAGCAAAAAAACATCATATATACTGGGCCTGGGCCACTACTACGTCTGAGCCTCCAATTCGCGAAATTATTTTTTAAGGGATACCTCTTGCAAATATCACTTTTCCACCTTCTTTGGTGCTGACAAGTGGCATATTGCATGTGTGCCACTTGTCGCAATATGATTTTTTTGTAGATTCATTATTTGAAAACAGTTTATCTCTTTAACCATACAAATCATGAACCACTTTCACCGTTGGTTTTCTCGTGTTGAGATCTTCGAACCCATGTTAATAGGTTGCCGAACTTCTCTTCCCAAAAAACAGAGATAAAGAAGAAATAAAATGAAAAACCGGTAAAAATGAAAAACCAAAAAAATGACAACTAAAAAAAAGAATGGAACCAAAAACCTAAGAAGCCGGAAGCATCCGTTGTGCTCTTTTTTCTACTTTTTTCTTGAAGCAGAATTGTGTTTTTCCCTTTTCGGGAAGCCAAGACCATGTTTTCCGCTTTTTGGGAAGCACAATTGAGCTTTTCATGGAAACATAGGTTGTGTTTCTTCTTTTCAGGGGAGCACAACTATGTTTTTTTTTCTTTTCGGGAAGGATAGTTCTCGTGGAAGCACAACCGTGGTTCTCTAGTAAAAGCACAAACTATTGTGCTTCACGTGAAAGGACAAGCTGTGCTAGAGCACAATTGTGATTTCTTTTTCTTTCTGAAAACATAATTGTGCTTCTCGTGAAAACCCATATTTTGTTTATCCCTTTCCGGGAAGCATAGTTGTATTTCTCGCAGAAGCACATTCACATAAAAGCGCTGCTTCCTGGAAAAAAAATCTTTTTCACCCAAGCCTAAGGAAAGTCAGTTAAATAATGTAAGCTATTTTTTTGGAAAAGCAAATAAAACCCAAAAATATATGAAGAAAAAAATGTCGAAGGCGCCAGAGCGCAACACTGGTGGTGTCTCGACGCACCAGTTGGCGCACTCCAAGGACCAGGAAACTGACGGTTGCGCCTGCTCCCGAAGGGGTACCTGTCAGCTAGTTCGTCCCTCCTAATCGACTCGTTAAGCACGAGTTGCATGAAGTACTCCCTCCGTTTTAAATTACTTGTCTTGGATTTGTCTAGATATGTATCTAGACTTATTTTAGTGCTAAATACATTCGTATCTAGATAAATCTAAGACAAGTAATTCCGAATGAAGAGAGTAGCTCATAGGGGACGCCCGCGTGGGCTATGTGCCTGCGTCCTAGTAGCCATTGGTCATTCGCTCACTTGCATGTTCGCTGTTTTTTCTTGTTCACAGTTCGCAGTCAATTGGCTTTGGAAAAACACTTTTTTTATGACTCTAGTAAAATTAAAAAACTAGAAATTAGAAAAAGTTCATGATTTAAAAAAAATCTTTAATTTTGAAAAAGATGCGAGTCCATTTAACGATATAAAAAACAATTCATGAATTTCAAAAAAAAGTTTCACAAATTTCAAAAACAAATCATAAGTTCGAACATAGTCTATGAATTTGATTTTTTTAGGAACTTCGAAAATTCACAAAATTTAAACAATCATGAATTTTAAAACAATTCGAGACTTTGACAAAATTATGAACTTGGATTTTTTTCAAGAATTTTGAAAAGTTTGGAAAGAAAAATAAAAAATAGAAAACTATAATAGAAAAATAAAACCGTTCTTTTCAAGACCGGTGTAAGCAGCTAAAGTGCCAGTCCACTTAGCATTTTTCTGAGTTGTTGTTTGTTTTTGAGATAGCTAACCGTTTATTCCAAGCGGTGCCAGTCCACTTAGCAGTCGTAACATAGGAGGGGGAGAGCAGAAACAGTAATAATAATTTAGAGTAAATTAGCGCTATGAGCTCTAGATAGAATATCGCACTATGTTTCACCTATTGTGAGACGGTAGCTCACCTGGATTAAGGGAAGTCGCTAGTGGGCTAGCCAGTACTGCTAAATCACCTTTTGTGCTTTAGCTATCTTCATTTATTTATTTTGCAGGGATAGCTACCTTAATTTGTTATTCATTCGCTTTGATGTTTTTCCCTTTTCTATTTTGTTCTTTTATTTATATATATATCTATTCGAATATGAAAAAACAAAATGGGCATATCCAACTAATCTTGACTATCAAATCAAGTTAATCCGACAGCACAGACTTCTTGAATGGTACGAGTGCTCAACATGCTTAGTGAGCAATTAAACATAAAATATCAATGTCAGTGGCAATCACATAATTAAGACATAAACAATATCATACCTAATGTCTACATCCAATTAATATACTACATAATATCAACTGTTCTACCTAATATCCACGTGCAATTAATATAATGCCCAATATCAGTGTGCATTGCACACGAAAACATTTGCTAATTTTTGAAATATTCTTAATACATATACTCCAAAATTATTTAATTAAAGTTCTAAAAGTGTTCATCTCACATTTAAAAAATGTTTATGCGGTGTAAAAGATATACTCACGAAATATATTTTCATAAATTTCGTAAAAACATTAAGGTGTTTGTAATTTTTTAGAATATGTATACAATGTAAAAGAAATGTTCAAGTAATTTAGAAAAAAAACACCATTCAATTTTTTTATACATTAATATAGATTCATGCGTTTAAAATTTTTGTTTGTGATTTTTTAATGTTTACATAATGTTAAAATGATCTTTGGTTTGTTTGAAAACAACATGTTTTGTACCATTCAAAAAAGAGTATCCGTGGCATTAGAAAAAAATGTTCTAACAATTAACACATGTATTGATTGTTTACAAATATCATGGCATATATAAAAATGTTCAATCTATTAAAAAATCCCACTATGTATTGAAATTATGTTCAACATGTATTCTGAAAATATTGAACATCCATGTAAAAAAAGTTCAACCTGTATTGAAAAATGTTCAAGGTGTACTGAAAAATTCCAATGTGTATCTACAAAATGTCAAACCTGTACATGAAAAATGTTCAACTGTATTTAATTAAAATTCAACATTATTTTTATAAAACATAAAAATTGAAATAAAACTGCAAAAAACAGATTAAAACCTATAGAAAAAATCAAAGAAACAAAAAATGCACGTATGTTGTCAATCCGTTTTGTACCGGTGTATGGAATCTTACCAAAACCCCAAACCAGGTCAGCATGAAAAGGCGAGTCCAGAGCTGAATGCTTCAGGCGAGACAATGGTAGGTCTCGCAGTAAGCTGCACATAACTCCTACGTTATAAGCGGAGAGCACCTATTTGCCGCACTGATGTGGGCATAGATGCTTCTACAAATATTAGACGAGACCTTTTTCAGGTAATTTCTATTGATAATTATATATTATTATCAGGGGCAAAAATACTACTCCCTCTGTCCCATAATGTAAGGGAGTACATATTTTTGTGCTTTACACAGAATTACTGGAAACACGTATATGCTACGTATTAAAAAGCGAGATTATACTGAAGATTTTGAAGCACACGGGTATGTAAAACTTAGACGCCAATGCGTGTGATCAAGCCAAGTAGAAGAAGCTCATGTACGTACATGGAAGGGACCGGTTCTAAGTCAAGGCATGGTCGATAACACCGTACTCAGAGAAAATCCTTCGTGGATAGGTCGATCGCGCCGTTGGCTTGGTCGATAACACTGTGGAGTTGGTTCAGCGATTGTCGTGGATATTGATCATGTAAGGTTCTCCCTATACAGTTGGTAGCCGAATCATGAAGGTCAAATCCTCCAAAAAAACGTAATTATCTCACTCTCATCGAAAGATCAGGCCGCAGTTCACATCACGCACTCTACCACAGATAAGGCAGCAATGCAAATGGGTGTCCTTGACTAGGCGGGCCCATTAACCGGTGACGCGCATGGCACTGCAGTTATTTTTTTTACTGTTGCGGCCCAACTATTGTTGCAAACCGGTTTTTTCGGTCTTCTTTTTTATTTTGGATTACTTTTAAAACGGGATTTTCATATGAAATTCCCAAACATTTTTTGAATTTTGAACAAATTTGAAAACTAGAATAATTTTTAAAATTCTGAGTACATCTCACTGCTTACTTTTGCCACTAGGAAATTCAACTACTTAAAAATGCCATTGCTTCGTTAGACACATGCTAAAAATGCCACTGGACACCATTAGTGTCATCTCAAATCTTGTTTGCCATGTTATAATGACAAAAATACATATAGAACAACATGTCAAATCTCCCTCTATCTCACTACAATAAAGTGTGGGTCCTACTTGATCCCAATAGCGTTCTTATTTTCCTCTAAAACTATTTGCTTGCTTACTCCTGACATGTGGGGTCCACACTTATCATTGTGAGATAGAGAGAACTGACATGTGGGTATAGGGAAATGTTTGTCATATAACATGGTCAACGAGTTTGACCTGACAATAACAATGTCCAATGGCATTTTTGAGCAAACTTCTAGTGGAACGATGGCATATTTGAGATATCTAATGGCATTTTTGAGCAAGCATCTTATGAAACAATGGCATTTTTGAGCAGTTGTAATTTTTAATGACATAATTGAGTAGTGAGACACAACTAGTGGCATAGATGATAAATCCCCTTAAAAATATGCAAACATTATTCAAAAAATGTGATCTTTTTCCAATTTGTAAAATTGTTGGACAAACGGGGATATTTTGGAAATTATAAGCAAGGTTTTAAAAACTGAACATTTTTGGAAATAGGAATATTTTTTGAATTTATGAACAGAATTTGAAAATGCGAACAAGTCTTGAAATTCATTTTTTAATTACAAACATTTTTGAAATATCAGATCATTTTGTAAGTTTGAAACAAAATTTGAAATTTCCAAACATTTTAAAAACTAAACTTGAAAAATAATATAAATAGTAAAAACAAGAATAAAAAAAAGCAGAAAATCCAGTTCAAGATCCTTCTACAAATGTCGCCAAACCCGGTTTTTTTAGGGGTGGCCGCCAAACCGGTCAGGAAGCTTCACCTTTTAAAAGGTTACCAAAACTGGATTGTGTAGAATGCACAACTCGTTGCAAAAATGGGCCGGCCCATCACACTCGATAGCTCGAAGAAATGTTCAAAACCTCAAAATTGTTGGCAAATTTCAAAAAAATATCCCAAATTTCTATTAAAAACATGTTCTTGAATGAAAAAAAATCATTAATTTGAAAAAAGAATGCACCAAAAATCAAGAAAATCTTCCCAAATTTAGAAAAAACTTACGGATTCAAAAATTGTTCGCAAATCCAAAAAATAATCGATATTTTAAAAAATTAATAGAATGTTCTAGGATTTCAAAACATATTCATGAATTTAAAAATAAAAAATAAATGAACAAAAATAAGAAAAAGGAAAATAGAAAAGTACAAAAAACACATAAAAAAGTAAAC
>NC_057800.1:538899073-538901871 GCF_018294505.1 Triticum aestivum
ACACGACACTATGGGCATAGCTACACGGTAAATAGGATCTATGCCTATAAGCAGCATGCATGATTTCCACTAAACACCGAACTAGCCAAAGAGAGAACGTTTTTTGAGTCTTTTAATTTCATTTATGAGTGTACGATCTTCAATTTTGAAGCTTATGATCTCGTCAAATTTGCGTGTAGTTTAGACATAGGTCATCATATCTGGTTGGGTGCTCCTCACGATCCAATCCTTGTACCTATGCATATTTTTTTGAATCAATAAATTGACGAGATTTCTCAAAAAAAAGTAAGCACCGAATAGCCGGTCGGTGGCACGGCCTAGTAACTTCATACTTTACATATATATTTCAGAAGTATGTTTCTTATTTGACAGATTGTAAAAACTGTTAAAATAAGTTTTGATGTGCCAGAAGAGCACAGCCCCACGGGTTCGCTCGTGCATATGCGATCACGCACGTAGTAACTCTTCAAAATAATTAAGTTTGAATAACAGAAAATTGTTCATCTCATATTTCGACCTCTGTCAGGCCGAATTTAATCTGGATCAGATGGATGATGAGCTCCATCGAACCGACCGATCAGCCTGCACAAGGTGTGGCCGTTTTTCACATGCAACGCAGGCACAGTAACTATGAGGAGAATAACAAACGTAACTATGAAGAGGTCTTTGCGAGGAAAAAGGTCTTGACCAGAATACAGAAATCTCGGTTCAGTTAGATCAGTCACAGCCACGATGAAACTCATAACGTTCAGAGTGCCTGGATGTTTACGGGCACAACGTTGGGTCGATGCAGATTCCGGACACTATTCTTGGGCCGAACAAATTAAGAATTCAACAACAAATCATATAAAGAATAATCAATAAGTAATAGTATTATTTAGAACATACTTTCTCTCTTATACAGGCAAAAGAGAGAGATACCCAGTACGCAACACCATCACTGAATAGATCGCTACTACTAGTAGTCTAACCAACCAACTAAACTGAACGAAACAAACAGACGCGACTCGCCGCAATTCAGATTGCAGGATTCCATCTCTCAATAGGCACCCATGACTGTCCGCAGCGCAGCGACGCCTCAGTGAGCGAGGAAGGCGAGGAGCGAGACGACGGCGGCCACGGCCCACGCCCCGGGCGCGACGGCGCCTGCTGCGCCGACCACCGCCGCCGGCGCGGGCGCCGGGGCGAGCGAGGGGGCGAGGCTGCCCAGGAAGAACTCCTCCTCCCGGTCCACAATCCTCCCCGCCGCCGACGCAACGAGCGCCACGAGCACCACCGCGGCGAGGAGAGCAATGGACTTGGCGGAGACGGCGGCCATTGAGACGAGACGGTGGGAGGATCTGGTCGCAGAGAAAGAGAAGCAAGCAAGCAAGCAAGAAGCAGCAGGCGGATGCTGTGCTTGGTTTCTCAAACTCTGCGCTGGTGAACTTGGATGGATCGTGGGAGATGTTTGTGTGGGGAGAAGCGGAGGTGGTTCGGGGGATTTTATAGCGGGCGGGGGACGAGGGGAAATGTAGCCGTTGGGGGTCGTAGCAGGCGGCGAGACCTTCGAAAAACGTTCGCATCCGGCTGACCGGGCTCGGGGACGGGTGGCCTCTCGTCGTCTTTCGGTGGAGTAGCCGTTAAAAGTTAAAGTTGGTGGTCAGGAGCTAGCCGTTGAGCTGGGACCGTCAGGCGTGCCGGCGGAGGGAATCCTATGGAGGACGGGCATCATGGCGAAGAGTGGTTCTGCTCGAGTGTCTTGCACGGTCACGCGAGAGCGTGGGTTTGATTTTCGAACCCGGTTCCCTCCCTCCACCCCAATGATGGTCAGTGCACAGTGTAATTTAATTTTTTTTTAGTTGAACATCATATTGGTTGTACATATATACTGTACTAGCAAAAAAGTCCATGCAAGGGAAGGAAAAAATCACACCCTAATTAGCATGGCCTAAACCGTGTGGACGACATCGAGGAAGTCCATCCAGGAAAAGCCAAGCCAACCTCTAGGGCGATACCATGCCGAAAAACCGAGCAGATTGGGCTAGCCTCAAGGACGCGTGCGGATTCGCCCGAGGAGAAAATGATGGAGTTACGCCTATGGAGAGGGGCGTGGTGGACGGACGGCGTCGGTCGAGAATGGTGGTGGATGACGGCGTTTACTTGGGAGAGGGGAGTATTGGGAAGACAATTCTTTTTAGAGTAGGAAACGGGAAGAGAGATGTGTGCGTCTGGTTCGGCACTCACCAGAGTGTGTGTGTTATATTCTTTTGAGAGAAAAAAAACACATGTGTTACATAAGTGAAGTGCTTGTGTTTATGTGATGCCGAAATAATATAAAAAATTCGTGTGTTGCAACAGATAAAAAACAAAAAATTGTGATTCCTCATGTAGTTATTGCTCTCCAAGTTTCTTGGTGTCTCTTGGTCAACAATGCGTACCAAGATGGCTATCATCCGCATCATCGTTCTTGGATGTCCCGACATCTGGGCTTCATGGTGCCTCCATCTACTAGCCCACGTCCAGGTCTCGCTTCAAGCCGCCGTTGGAATGCCTTCGTCTCCTTGAATCGCACCTCTCCACAGGTCTTGTGTGCACCATTTTTGAGCTACTTGGGTGTGCACTGCATGACAATAACATACTCATCCTACTTGATGTCAGAATATACCATTTTATTCCTTTCTTTTTGTACTTGTATAGTAGAAATAATAACGAAATTCCTTTGACCAATGTTTTCAAGTTCATCATCTTCTGCCTTGCTTTGTTGCTTGCTCAACCAATAGTACATTCACACACAATAAAGCTGGGACAAACCCTTA
>NC_057800.1:539236698-539244625 GCF_018294505.1 Triticum aestivum
CGACTCGCCGGAGCCGCGCGCCGCCCGCCGGACTCGAGGTAGTCGCCGTTTTTTAAAACCGATCGGTTTTATTTCGTAAACCCTAGTTTCAGTTTTTTATTGTTAGATCGGTTTTTTTCCAATTCAGTTAAATAGCAGACGTTCGTCCATATGTTCGTTTTAAGGAAGGGTTTTCGCCCTTTAGTTGCAGACAACGAATGTTCGTTCGTTAGCCTATTCGTTAGTTTTTTTTTCTCAGATTTTTCGCGATTATTTTCGATCGCGATTTCTGATCCGATTTTCGTTTTAGCTTATCTTTTCGCTCGTTTATCGGAATCAGGCGATTCAAGTGCGTAGATCTTCGTATCGAAGCCCTCTTTCCATTTAACCAACTTGAACAAGATTTTGGTACTGTAAAATTTGACTTTAGTCCAGATTAGTAATCAGACCTTGTTTCTTTCGCAGTTTGTGTTTCGTTGCTCCGTTTGATTTGATTCTTTTTGCAAACCGGAGTTCTTAAGTTGAACTTGCTGGTTAGTTCTTATTATTCGAGTTTTATCCAAGCATATTTGCTTGATTGCTTATGTATTCTATTGTTTGTTTGCGATAGAACAACCGGAGTGCGAAGCGTGCTACTACTAGTCTCTAGGTTTCATGGATCATCAACAAGGCAAGTAACACTTTGATCATACCCTTTATTACCCAGTTTTTATGCATTAGTTCCAAACCTCAAACACTGCATGATTAGGATGTGATTAACTTGTGGGTTTGGGAAGTAGATGATGAGGTAGAACTATTACCTGTTTTATTATCAAACTGGAGTTACCCCTACATTGCTTATATTGCCATGCTATGCTCGTAGACGTGGATTGGGTTTTAGTGTATCCATGACAGATGTGAGATTGTTAATTGATGGTTCAACTTAAGGTGGCAACTTTAATACACATATGGGTGGATTGCTTGTTTGGGCACCTGGAGAATCCAATGTTGTCCTAGGATATCCCGGAGTACCAGTGTGATCATCCTACAGTCCGCCACCCAGGCTCAAAGGGATCTTAAGATTATTCATGCTAGAAACTTCCGTGTGCAGCCACAAGCCATTATGGGCTCTGGCATAGTATGAGTAAGTTGTGTGACCTCTTTCAGTGGTGGGCTAGCAGATGTAGAGGGAAAGTAGGTGTAACTGTCCACCCAGAGTAAAGAGTGAATGCTTCTGAAAGACTGTGTCTCGGTCATCCGTATCTCAAACATCATGAAGTGCGAGAAATCCAACGGAGGAGATCAAGTCTTGTGGGGAAAAGTGCGCAAACCTCTGCAGAGTGTACAATCTAATCTTGGTTAGCCATGTCCCCGGTTATGGACATCTTGAGTATCTAGTACTTGGATTATCCTATGGTATCCCATCACTCTAAATTAAGTTGTTGGGTTAATGAACTACTTCAATTGGGATTGAGTTGGAGGAACCTTCTCAATGATGTTTCAACTACCATGATAGTTAAAATAAAACGTATTCCTTTGTTGTAGGGAAAAATTGGCTTTTCGCAAAAACCTTATAACCATACAACCTCCACCAGCCAAATATGCATATAGTGTTAGCATTATTTCTGTTCATTGCTCTACTATGTTACATTGCCGGCATATTCCATGTGCTGACCCGTTTTTGGGCTGCAACATATCACATTGCAGACTTTTCAGACGAGGAGTAAGGATCGCTAGGTCGTTGCCGTGTAGCTCAGCTATGCTGTTGGAGTTGATGAACTCACTTTATCTTCCAAGCCTTCCGCTGTTATTGTATTTAGATGGCCTTAAGCCATATTTATTGTAATAAGTTCTCTTTTGGAGACATCGATGTATTAAGTGTGTGATTGCTACTTTGTTATAAATCCTTCGAGTACTGTGTGTGTCAGCATTACCGATCCAGGGATGACACTGAAGCACAGAGACTTGACCGTTTGAGGTCGGGTCGCTACAAAGATGGTATCAGAGCCAGGTTGAGTGTAGGACATGACCACTCAGCTAAAGCCCTAGAGCACTACTCTCTTCTCATTTCTAACTCCTCTCCATTTGCTACTCTTTAGGATGGCGGACGCAAGGAACAAGTTTGCACAACCAGATGAAGAAGCACCTTTTGGACGACACTTGAAGGAAGTCACTAAGTACCTGAACATTGGAATACCAAGCTTCACCGGGACTTACAACGCCACTTTACCAGAAGAGGAGCGATGGATGATTCAAGTTCAAGTTCTAGGAATGACATTCACGCCAGTCACTAAGCCCATAGAGTTTTCTTTTGATGCACCCACCTGGAGTCTAGAAAAGAGTATGGCAGCCCACATCACCATGGGACGAATTGGAGAAGTTTACCATAAGGAGCTTAAGGATACTACCTACCAGATTTGTGGGCACCGAGATGAGCAATGGGAGATGATCGGCACCAGGAAGGATAGATCAATTGCCGCTTTCATCCAGGAGTTAAACCAGCACATTCGTCGCCAGGAGAACCAGATATGCGCAGGCATGATAGATTTGAAGAAGGCAATGACAAGGATCACGGAGCTGGAGTAAGAACTCAAGGCTACTCGCAAAGATTATGAGGAGGAAATCGTCGTACTAGTGGATAAGAATGACGACCTGGAAAGGAATCTGGGAGTATTCATGGGAGACCCCGCACCAGGAGGAGAAGACGACAAATCCAAGGAGATTCGTTCTGAAGACTACGTCATCATCGACGACACCGATTCCGACCCCGGCGGCAGTGATGATGATTTTGAAGACGAAGCTGGAGCAGACATCATGGAGCCTTCCACTGATCAAAATTTCTAGATGACCACCAAAATAGTAGTAGTAGTCTACCATGTATATAGTATAGTCCGAGCACTTTTCTAACGATAGTTAGATCGATTTGTATGCCCTTGCTTGATTGATTGAGTGATATGATTGTGTTTGTCTCATGTGCATATGTGTAGTGTTTTCTCACTAGACCACCAGTTGACAACTTAGCCCGTTTTCTAAGGTTGCAGCCGCTGGTGTTTTCCAGTAGCACCGAGCCGATAGTGGCAGATGATTGGCTCCGCAGGATTGGAAGGGAGTTAACCACTGCAGGATGCACAGAAGCTGAGAAGGTGCAATTTGCCGCACATCAGTTAGATGGACCAGCAGCCTCATGGTGGGAGAATTACACTGTCACCTATCCTATAGCCACTATTACATGGGATCAGTTTCAGCAAGCATTCCGCACAACCCATGTCTCAACTGGAGCTATGAGTATGAAGAAGCCTGAGTTTCGCAACTTACGCCAAGGGAACCATACTGTGGGGCAGTACGTGGATGAATTTAGTAAGCTATCTTGTTATGCCCCTGATGATGTGGCCACAGATGCCGCAAAGCAGGAGAAGTTTATGGAAGGGCTGAATGATGAGATGAGCATGCATTTGATGGTGGCAACATTTAACAACTACCAGGAGTTGGTAGACAAGGCTCTTATGATTGAAGGGAAGCAGCAGCAAATTGAGAGCCGCAAAAGGAAGTATGGACAAGGAAGGTACAACTCAGGAGCTTAGCAGAAGCCTTGTTTAACCCCAAACTCGGGAGCTCAGCAGAGCCAAAAAAAAGTATGGACAAGGAAGGTACAACTCAGGAGCTCAGCAGAAGCCTCGTTTAACCCCGAACTAGAGAGGACTTGTCCATAACCATGGAGATCACACCCGCAATGGAGGGAGTTCTCACAACCACAGTGGCCCCAGGAATGGAAACGGGAATGGAGCAGGTAGTAATCAGAACCGCTCTAACCCAGCCACACCCGCCAAGAAGGACCTAAGTCACATTACTTGTTTCAAGTGCGGGAAGACCGGACATTACGCCACTGAGTGCCCTGAAGTGAAGAATGGAAATGGCAATGGAAGAACCGGGAAGAAGCCCAACCCTTTCAACAGGGGACAAGTGAACCACGTGAATGTGGAGGAGGTTGAGGAGCAGCCTGATGCCGTTATCGGTAAGTTTTTGGTTAAGTCATTTACTGCAATCGTTCTTTTTGATACTGGTGCATCGCATTCATACATATCAAGGGGATTCGTGGATAAGTATAAATTGTCCACTAAAGTTCTTAGGACATATATGCTAGTAACCTCACTTGGAGATGAGTATATGGCAAGCAGTGGATGTTTTCAGACGCCATTAGCCATTGGAAGCCATGTTTCCCCCTCAGACTTGATAATTTTGGATTCACAAGGATTGGATGTGATACTGGGAATGGATTGGATATCGATGTATGGGGAAACCATCGATTGTGCGAGTAAGTCAATTTTGCTCACCACCCCGGAGGGAAAAAGGATCAAGTATGTATCTAGGCATGTGCCTAGGAGGAGCCAAGTAAATACCCTCACGGGAGTTGATCAGGAGGAAGTGCCTGTAGTGAAGGATTACCCAGATGTTTTTCCAGAGGAGTTACCAGGCATGCCACCTGATCGAGATATCGAGATTCTGATAGAGCTTTTGGCAGGTACCGGGCCAATATCAAAGAGACCCTACCGAATGCCCACAAACGATCTAGATGAGATCAGGAAGCAGATTAAGGAGTTGTTGGAGAAAGGTTACATTTGACGGAGTTCATCACCATGGGGAGCCCCAGTGCTTTTGGTGGAGAAGAAGGATAAGTCTCTAAGAATGGTTGTTGAATATCATGCGTTGAACGAAGTGACGATTAAGAACAAGTACCCCCTGTCGATGATCAATGACCTATTTGACCAGTTGATAGGAGATAAAGTGTTTTCGAAGATCAATCTGCGATCAAGATATCACCAGCTGAAGATTCGAGAGAAGTATATACCTAAGACAACTTTCACCACAAGGTACAGGTTGTACGAGTATACGGTCATGTCCTTTGGATTGACTAACGCCCCTGCCTATTTCATGAGTATGATGAACAAGGTGTTCATGGAGTTCTTGGATAAGTTCGTTGTGGTGTTCATTGATGACATCTTGGTATACTCGAAGAGTGAAGCGGAGCACAAGGAACATTTACGTTTAGTTCTTGAGAAGCTCAGAGAACACCAGTTATATGCCAAGTTCAGCAAATGTGAGTTTTGGTTGAAGGAAGTTGGATTTCTTGGACACGTTATATCAGGAGAAGGTATAGCAGTGGACCCAACCAAGGTTCAGTCAGTCACTGAGTGGTTGGCACCCACCTCAGTTGGAGAGATCCGCAGTTTTCTTGGACTCGCGGGATATTATCAAAGATTTATTGAAAATTTCTCTAAGATTGCGAAGCCTATGACGATGTTGTTGAAGAAGGACACCAAATTCCATTGGACTAAAGAATGTGAAGCAAGTTTCCAGGAGTTGAAGAAACGTTTGACTACAGCCCCAGTGCTGATTCTGCCGGATATACGCAAGGACTTCCATGTGTATTGCGATGCTTCTCGCTTAGGACTTGGAGGAGTACTGATGCATGACGGAAGAGTTGTTCGTATGCCTCATGACAACTGAAACCGCATGAGTTAAACTATGCCACGCATGATTTGGAATTGGCTGTCGTGGTGCATGCGTTGAAGACTTGGAGACATTTGCTCGTCGGAAACCGTTGCGATGTATATATGGATCACAAGAGTTTGAAGTACATCTTCACACAGAAGGAGGTTAACCTCACGCAGAGGAGATGGTTGGAGCTCATAAAGGATTATGATACGAAACTGCATTATCATCTAGGAAAGGCCAATGTCGTAGCAGACGCTTTGAGCCATAAGAGTTATGTTAATACCCTCATAAGCGGAGGGATGCCAAAGGAGTTAGCCGAGGATCTTAGGGAACTTCGATTGGAAATAATTCCTCAAGGGTTTTTGGCAACATTGGAGGTTAAAGCAACACTATTGGAAAAGAGTCGAGAAGCTCAGAAGGATGAAAAAGAGATCGCTGAGATAAAAGAAAAAATGGGTGAAGGCAAAGCCAAAGGTTTTCGTGAGGATGAGCACGACACCTTGTGGTTTGAGGACCGTATTTTTGTGCCCAATAATGCAGAGATCAGAAAATTGATGCTACAGGAAGCTCATGACTCGCCATACTCGATACTCCCCGGAAACACTAAGATGTATTTGGATTTGAAGGAGCGTTTCTAGTGGACTGGTATGAAAAAGCATATTGCCGAGTATGTAGCCGTATGTGATGCATGTTAGAGAGTGAAAGTGGAACATCAAAAGCCAGCAGGATTGCTACAGCCTATGCCGATACCCGAATGGAAGTGGTATAAGCTTGGCATGGATTTTATCACCAGATTTCCCAGGACCAAATCAGGATATGATTCTATATGGGTAGTAGTTGATCACTTGACCAAAGTGGCTCACTTTATCCGCGTAAAAACCACGTATACAAGTGCGAAGTTGGCCAAGATATACAAGACCAGGATGGTATGTCTGCATGGAGTTCCGAGGACCATCGTATCAGATAGAGGAACACAGTTTAACTCAAAGTTTTGGCATCAGTTGCACTAGACCTTAGGTACAAGACTGGAGTTCAATACAACTTTTCACCCGCAGACAGATGGACAGACCGAGAGAGTCAATCAGATTCTAGAGGACATGTTGAGAGCTTGTGCGCTAGACTATGGATCTAGTTGGGATGACAACCTGCCCTAGGCAGAGTTCTCATACAACAACAGTTACCATGCCAGTTTGAAGATGGCACCGTTCGAATCATTGTATGGGAGAAGATGCCGAACACCGTTGATGTGGGATGAAGTTGGAGACCGCCAGTTGATCGGACCAAATTTGATTAAGGAATCAGAAGAGAAGGTTAAACTAATTCGAGATAGACTGAAGGTAGCTAAGTCCCGACAGAAGAGTTATGCAGATTCAAAACGCAAGGAGGTAGTCTATGAAATCGGAGATAGAGCGTATCTGCGAGTGTCACCTCTTCGAGGTGTTAAACGTTTTGGTTTTAAAGGGAAATTAGCCCCGAGATTTGTGGGACCATACCGTGTTTTGGAACGCATGGGAGAAGTTGCCTACAAGTTGGAGTTACCCGTAGACTGTCAGGAGTTCATGATGGGTTTCATGTTTCCCAGTTGAAGAAGTGTCATGCAGAGATGGCCAAGATTCCTCTGAGAGATATAGTGCCCCTGGAAGCAATTCAGTTGGACAGTGATTTGACGTATGAGGAGAAGCCTGTCAAGATTTTAGAGTTTGCCAGCCGAGTTACTCTCGCAGCAAGGTTATCAAATTTTGCAAAGTTCAGTGGAGCCACCATACCGAGGATGAAGCCACCTGGGAACGAGAGGATGATCTTTGCAAAGACCACCCACACCTATTTTCTAGCCAACCCGAATCTCGAGGGTGAGATTCATCTTAAGGGGGGTAGGTTTGTAGCATCCCAAATTTTCAATTTGGAATGTTATACGTAGATCACTCATGCATATCATATTTTATTGCATTTCATTCCATGATCCTCGAAATTCTAAGCAACTCAAGGACCCTCGGAGAGAGTTGGGGATTTCACAGTTTTCATATTTGAATTTTAACAAATATCGAAACGACGATGAGTTGTTTTATTATTTTTTCTCTCTGAAAATATTTCATATTAGAATATATGAGAGGAGATAATATGACTTCTCCAAAATAAACGAAATATTGGAGGAAAAAATATTAAAATCAACTTTTTGTTTTTATTTGGATTTTATTGCTATTTTAATTGCATAGGAAAAATGCACGTTTTTCAAAACTGCATTTTAGGCCCAAATAAATGTTCACCTTGTCCGGCATATTTTTAGAGAACGGGAAAATTTATTTCGGGATTTTTGGTGTCCGTTTAGTATTTCTTTTTTTTCCTGCGGCGGAATATTTTTTTTAAAAAAAACAACGCACCGACCTAACCGAGCCGTGTCCGTCTAGGACTCCTGGCACAGTCGGCCATTATAAGCCGGGGCCCGAGACCCCAGCCCAGTCGCCCCGCCTGCCGCAAC